>NC_072732.1:93177010-93294845 GCF_026930045.1 Uloborus diversus | reverse complement strand
GTGTATACATTAGTCTTGATTATTTTTAAAAATATGACATTGTGCTTTTATTGCTGTTTTAGGTCAATGGTAGTCAACCTGAACCTTACTTTCCACTCTAAGAGATTGATTTTAAAGCTTTTATAGTGGTGTAAAAGGTTTTCCCTAATGCTGAAACTTTTATATGAGCTTCAATTGAATCAGCTCTTATTATTTTTACTATCTTCAAAAAGTTCATGCTTCTAATAGACCTAACTAGACCTTTAAAAAACTCATTTTAGCTTTGAAAATTCCTTGAATTCTCCTTTAAAATTTTTTTTGCATTTTATGTACAAACCATATATATTTTTAAAGTTAGACAAACAACGTTAGAAAAAGCACAAATTTGCCAATTACAGCAGACGCGTGTTTCGGCGTTACAGGGAACGCCTTTTTCAATGCAAAAAATAATGAGCTTATGGATGAAAAGGCATCTGACAAAAACCAAGAGCAGACAAGCATGCAGCTTAAAAGATAAAAACAGGGGATTAGCCAAACACCAATGACAAAGTTATAAACCGATCAGGAACCAATAGGAATGCAAGCAAAGGCCAAGAGCTGTCTCTTAGGTACGAAACCCAGAAAGAAAGAATTCAATTGGACAAAGATTAAGCCGACTCTTAAACAAAAAGAAAAGAAAATGTCAGTAACCGTGAACCGCAAGAAAGGAAAAGCTGAATGGAAAACCATGAAAAAAAAAATAAACAGAAACAAAAAATATTCGAAAAAAGGAAAAATAAAGATAAATAGAATAAATTTGGGGGGGGGGGATGTCAACAAGACAAAAAAGGTAAAAATAAACCAAGGAAGATGGATAAAAATATTGTTATTATATATATTATTAGTTTTATCTTCCGTTGTTTATTTTTACCTTTTTTGTCTTGTTGACATCCCCCCCCCCCCCCAAATTTATTTTATTTATCTTTATTTTTCCTTTTTTCGAATATTTTTTGTTTCTGTTAATTTTATTTCATGGTTTTCCAGTCAGCTTTTCCCTTCTTGCGGTTCACGGTTACTGGCATTTTCTTTTCTTTTTGTTTAAGCGTCGGCTTAATCTTTGTCCAATTGAATTCTTTCTTTCTGGGTTTCGTACCTAAGAGAAAGCTCTTGGCCTTTGCTTGCATTCCTATTGGTTCCTGATTGGTTTATAACTTTGTCATTGGTGTTTGGCTAATCCGCTGTTTTTATCTTTTAAACTGCATGCTTGTCTGCTCTTGGCTTTTGTCGGATGTCTTTTCATCCATAAGCTCATTATTTTTTGCATTGAAAAAGGCGTTCCCTGTAACGCCGAAACACATGTCTGCTGTAATTGGCAAATTTGTGCTTTTTCTAACGTTGTTTGTCTAACTTTATTGTTCAGCACAAAGGTATTTATCTCATGTATATTTTTATTCAGTAAGTTAAAAAGCTGGCGGTGTATTTCATGTATTTCTGCCTTAGCCCTGGCTATAGGGCTGTTAACTTTCTGAATATACCTGCCTTGCCTTCTTCAAGTTGAATCAAACCATTGCTTCGGTCACTCATCTGGTCAGTGCTAATTCTGTATTACCTACCAGTTTGTTTGGCACTCTTGGCTTCCTTAAGATGTTTTCCACCTCCAGCTCAGCCACTCCTATGCCGGACTGATGAGTGCTAATAAGCACGAAACTGCAGTCCTCTGCTGGAATTGACTGAGCTGGCAGTGTATTTCATGCATGTATATTTTTGATGAATTTTTGCGGAACTCTGTAAATGATCTTTTGAAATCTTTATTTGTTATAAAATAAGATTTTGAATCTTTGTATTATCTTTTTAATGTGTAGGATCAAATAATAGTTGACTGCATTTCATTAAAAGAAGTGAAAATTTATTCACCATTATCTAGAATGGTAGTTGGAACAGAGGTAAGCTATGCTTAATCTATAACAAGTGTTACCATGTGAAAATGTATATTTATTTATTCCTTGAATTATTACAGAAAAAGTGTATTGGTGCAAGAAAACCTTTTTCAAAAGTAAATTATGTATTCTTTTCCCCCCCGATAGATGCCTTTATATGTAATGGGTACTACTGAACAAGAAACACCATTTACATTTGGTACTGCTTTACCTTCTGCAAAATTTAAATGGAGCGTTAGTAATGACAAAGTAGCTTCTTTACACAATCTTTACACTCCTGTAAGTAGTTTTTAATTTGTATGCATTTAAACATTTAGTTTTAAAATTTTTCGTTGGATTATCAAAGGCAACTTTATGGAAGTAAAAAGTTTTTCTAAACTTAACTGTCAAAATGTTTTTTTTACTTGTGTTAAACAATAACTAATGTTTTCGTTGCCATGAACAAAATTTAGTATTGAGTAATCATGACTGCTTATTGCATTCAGTTGATCATCTAGGATGTTCGTTTGATTTTTCAGATTACGATGATAATGAGAGTTTTGTTCTTGTTTTTAATATTTGTTAAGTATCAAATGCAATGATGTCCTTATGGTTGCAAATCATCTAAAGCTTGCTTAAGGCTTAGCTTATTCGACATTAAAAAACTTTTTTTATTAGTGTAAAAACGTGTTTTTGCACGTTTTTCCAAGAAAAAACACCTAAATAGAATAGATTAGCTTAAATAACAAAAACTTTTCATGTAAAACAAAATTTCTTTTTTTTTTGTGTGTGTTTGTGTGTGTAGAAACATGTTTTTGCATGTTTTTCCAAGAAAAAACACCTAAATAAATTAAATTAAATAACAAAAACTTCATTTAAAACAAAATTTCCTGATTCGCTACAACGCGAATTGACTTACGGGGAAAAGCTATAACGCGAGTTTTTCAGGAGCAACAAATTTTAGAGCTAAAGCAAATTTCTCGCTCTCAACGAGAAAATATTCGGAAAGGAATCGTGATACTAAGTTTCGGCTTTGTTATTGACTACTAAACATTGACTTCGTGAATGTTCTTTCATCAAAGGTGATGAAATATGGTGGCACTTAGGCACACTGTTTTATCTAAAGTTTGAAAATAGAAACAAAAAGCAAAAGTTTGCTACAATTCAAGAAAAGGTAAAAATACTTGATGCGCTTGAACAACTAGAAAGTGAGTCGAAGGTAGTACGACAATTATGTTTGAAGTGAATATTTCATATGTACAACTAACAGTCAAGACAAGGCAATCCGTATAGGTTCAGACCTTAGTTTTAATATGAAGCTCGCAGAGTGGTGTTTAAGCAAAATGCAAACAATATGAATCTGGAATCTGCTCTTGTATTGTTGATTGTAGAGACCCTGAAAGAAGGGTGTTACCATAGATGTAAATGTTATAAAAGTAAATGCAAAGCTACTGCGGTTAAGATATATTATAATGACGATCAGATTGCGTAGCACAAATCATCATCTTCAATTTTAAACTTATAAATGTAACTTAATGCATCTACTGTATAGTACTCTTACAGTGCAGTGCTTTATTATTACTACATACTGTATGTACTGCACTGTTTTTTTTAAATCTCTCTCTCTCCCATCGATCATTGATTTTGCGCATCGTAACAGTATTTGTCAGGAGGAAAGACTAAAGTTTTTAGTGGACCTCACAAATGCGTCTTGGTTGAGTCAAATTGGAAAGCATATTTAAGTAAATCATTAACATTTATAAGTACCAAAAATACAACATGTTAGCAAAAAGGCTTCTTAAAAATGTATTATTCCTGTAGAATCCCACCCAGCAAAAAAAATATTGCAGCAAACATGAACAATAAAATCAAATAGTTATACCACAGGTGCTCCTAAAAAGTTCATCTTGATAATGAAAAAGTCCAATAATCTTGAACCGTCTTTTGCCTGTCTTGAAACATCCACGTAAGGCCAGCCGGCCTAATTCATTGGGCAGGTGGATCAAGTTAAACACGATTCCATCATCGGCAGGATGATAAATCCCAGGGCTGGTAGCCCACAACAGCAGCTTATACAGGAAGAGACATCCTGCTAGTGGAAGCAGGGAAGAGCGAGATCGATGGATGGATGTCCACCGCTTAAATACCACCTAGATGACATTCCACACAATTTACATATGCTTCGTTGCAAGTTCGACGCAATTTTCCAAAGAAACTCGAAAATATTTTTTGGCAACACTTAATTTTGTTGAAACCGTTACATTGACGGGAAAGATTCTTTTCACTGTGAATTTTAACTGATCCGTCAATCATGCACCGTGCGGTTTGTTTACATTTTTTACTACGCATGCAGGAATGAACGAAAGTTTTGGGACTGTATTTAATTAGTGGAGCGTCAAGATATGGAGAATCTCCTCACATAAAAATAGGTAAGTATTATTAATATCATTTCCCCAGCACTGGAAAGTCAAGAAAACAAATAAAAATATATCAAATATTTTTAAAGTATTTTATGTTAAAAAATTCAGCTCTTTATGTAAGAAACGTTAAAAAATCGTCTAAATCAGTTTAAAAAATGTTTAAAAATGTCTAAAATGATTGGGTTTGTTATTAAAAAAATCATATACACAACACTTTTCTACAACGCCAAATTTCGACTTGCGTGATGAGTCATGGAACGCATCCCTCGCGTAAGTCGGGATCCGACTGTGTATTACTGATTCCCATCATTTTAGATTAATAAGAAACAAAAATACTACAGTGATGTATGTGGTAAATATATTCTTAATGATAAGTGTGCCTTTTGAAATTGGCCATTAATAACCATATTTTTATTACAGCATCCTAATTGCCATTTCTTTTTTTATGGATATGCCCCATATTACCTAATCAAGAAAAGCAGTGGTTATAATGTAACAGGTGTTAATTTCTTCTTCATTTCCATTCAGTTTGTAAAAACAAGAAACCCAACAAATAGGGTCCTATGGTAATTTGATTGTTAAAAGCATAATTTGAAGTCAAGACGTCAAAAGTAAATTGAATGTCAAGGGTTGGATGCTGTATGGTATGTTTGTTTGTGCTGTAATATTATTCTCTTAAGAAACCTCTCATACCTATATCTAGATGGGACTTGAAGAAACTAATGAGAACAACTTTCGAGTTGGGTTGAAAGCTCTACAAGATGGGTTACTTACTGTCCGTGTAGATGTTACCATGCCTAAAGATTCTTCATTGACATTTTTTGGTGGTTCGCAAATTTTATCAAGTGAAATTCAGATACAAGTAAGTGTTTTGGTGAAAAAATTTAATACTGTTTATTTTAACGAAAAAATAAGCTTATTAAAAACCTCAATTCACTCAAATGAGCTTTTAAAAAAGTTACATTTAGAAGAACCAAATGTAACAATAAACATCAATTTGTTTAAAAAAAATTAAACTACATTTTTTAGCAATCAGAATTATGGAATTTAAGTTCAAATTAGCTATGAAAATAACATTTAAAGTAATCAGCTATGTATAATACAAAATGCAGTAATTTTTGTTCACAGTATTTTTTTTTTTTTTAATGTTTCAGTAATTATTAATTTTTTCATTGATTCTGTTTTGTGACTAAAAGCTTTTGCTTGAATTTGATTAAGAGGAGGATCAAGGTACATAAGTATTCATATTCGAGACATTGTCTAAAGCAGGTTTTCCCCCAACTTTTTTTCTTTTTCTTTTTTTTTTTTTTTCATTTTTTGCTGCAATCTAGGCAAAAACACCATTTTACTGCAATATAGCCAGCCCTTAGTACATTTTCAATATATTTAAAGTAAAACCTGTAGAGTTGACTATGGGGGCTGCTCATGTTAGGTACAGGATCAGGTTTATATCATATGATCAACCTCTATAATTTGACTACCTGTCAAACTTGATCCCTATAGTACTAAGAGTTCTGTGTCAACAACTCTTTTGGTGGCATAAAATATTCATTGACTACTAGAAATGAATTAAGAGATGCTTTGGCGATAATAACTTTATATAAATAATGACTTACAATTAACGCTGTTTTGCCATGAACGAGTTAACAGGTTTATTATGGTTACAATCAAACTTCTATACATAAAAATTTTCTATATATCGAAATCCCAGCAAATTTCTATGTTTATTACATAGAAAAATTGTTTCTATATATCGAAAAAATCTCGATATATCGCAATTTTTTTCAAGACATTCATAGGTTTTTTTTCTACTTTAAACTGTTTGTTTCATGAAAAATGAAGGTTAATGGAGAAAATTATGTTCACTAAAGGTTGTTACGAAACTCATAAGGAATCTAAGGTTCAGGGGTGTGCGATAGGTCGTTGTTCCGTTTTGGAGTTCTGACATTCATTCAAACTTATTTCAAATCTTAGTTGTAACCAGTAACACTGCAAAATCAGTTTCAAGCTATTTCTTTTGTCTTTTGATTATCATTCCTAGTCTTTTTAGATGCAGTAAAAATCACTCAAGTTAAGTAGATTGATTTTTTACTTTTCTTTCAATTACATTGTCAAAACGAAAATCCCCTAATGTTGTGGAGCAAGTTGAATTGAAGAAGAAGGAAGATGTGTGCATGAAGGCGCAAAAATGTAATTTCTGTAATTTTTTTAATTAACTTATATTTAATCCGATGCTCGTATCAATTTGAAATTGGGTTTCATACACATAAATTAGCTTTAATTTTAATGTTTTAGGAGACTTTTAGGATAAAATAAGATCGTTTCTATATATCGAAATTTCTATATATTGATTTTTTTCCGACAAGTTGCTACTTCGGTATATGGAGGTCTGACTCTTTTTTTTTTGGAATTTCCAATTGCAATCAGATTGTAACCGAGCAACTTGATGCCATATGAGTTGTATATATGAAATTTCATCTTTTTGTAATTTCCCATTTTTGTGTAATGAGAGTTACGTACAAATGCGCATAAATACATATGTAATGATAAATCTTATCACAATAGATTCAGGACCTGTGAAAATACATTTTTTAACTGTCTGTTATAAAGTTAATACTTATTAGTTCCGACATCATGAAAGAAAATAAACCAAAAATCATTCACACGTAATTAAAAAGAAAATTGATGTTGAAATTTGAGTGATTATTATTATTATTATTATTTGTTTTTTTGTGTGTGAAATCAAAATTTTCTTTTCATTGTACAAGGAAATAAACGGTGTACGTCCTTATGTCATCCGAATCATGTGTAGTTTTAGTTACTAATGGTTTTACAGATAATTCGAGTTTTCAGTAATCAAAAGGGGCAAGAACTGCAATTACCTTAGATATTCCTCGGAACTATTTAAATTGCTTTATACTGAAACATAAACTCATTTTTATTAAGTAGGAACTTTATTTTCAATTAATTGGTTTATGTGCTTTGATTTTTATGTATTTTTTTATTATGTTTTATTCTTTTGGTGTTTTATTAGTGAAATTATTTCTGTTAATGTTTATAAGTTTTTGCTGTTTTTAAGGTGTTTAAACAGTTGAAACTAACTAATCCTGAGATTGAAGATGGATTAATTATTCTGTCCATAAACTCTGATCTTAAACTTCAGTGCAATAGGTAAGCTACTTGTCCTATTTATGCAACAAAATCATTGCTTTTGATTTAATTATTTTTCATTTAATAGTTTGAAGTGTATGTAATTCACTTTATATTTTATATATTAAAATATCTTGATTTTCTATTTTTTAACCTAGATTTGGTCCTGCAAAAGTTAGTTACAAAATATTTCCCGCAGAAAATAAGAGTATTGTTCCAGTTCAAGTTGATGAAGATGGAACTTTACTGGCTTCTTCAAAAACTGGGTCTGCTATTTTATTAGTCACTGCCATGGAAGAATTTGGCATTGTTCAAAGATTAACTGTAGTTGTTAAGGTAAATAAATTAGTATGTTATAACACACGCAATGTTATAAATCATTCTAGATTATTCAACGAAGTGTTTTCCTTTTCTTTTTTATATTGTTTTACCAATCTGCCTTTGAATCCTAATTTCCTACTGGTATATGTTCGAACAATCAAATAATATTTTTGCACCACAAGTTACAAAATGGATCAAATTTCAATCTTATCGTTTTTCTTTTTTACTTCATGTTGTTTTCCCAGAAACAAGGCAGAAACTTGCATTGGAAATTACTTCTTTTTAGTCTGAAGACATTATGTAAAAAAAAAAAATAAATAAGGATGTGTACATCTGCTTGTACTTTTGTAAGCCTTATGTGGTAATTCGTCGTTAATTACAGTTTACTTCTCGATTTAATAAAAGAAGAAAAAATGCACAGCATTTAGAAACAATACAGGGTGTCCACTAAAGAACTATGTTTTAAAAAGTCATGCCAAGTTAACGGTATAAATTAGGTGTAAAGAAATCAGAAGCTCATCCAATTTTATGCAGTTTTTGTTTGGTTTTTTCAGCACTGCGTGCTTGATTCGGCTACAAGTAATTGTATTAGAGCTACATTGCTGTATATATTGATATCATGGACTTTTCACAGCACCCCCTCGCCCCTTCCTTCGGCACCAATTTTGAGAACTCCTTGTCAATACAGTAGCACATCAAGAATCCCAACTAATTGGGACTATAAATGGTTCAAATTTTCAAAAATAATAAAGAAAATTTCTTTTGAAGGAAAAAAAGTATGCTATTAAATTAATAAAGTGGTCATACAATATGTATGTACATACCATCTAATACAGTACATAACACTACAATATGTAGGGTAACGGCACCAGTAACAGACACGCTGTTAAACTCAATTTTTTGAGCCTTTTGATGTATTTAAAATTTTTAAACTGTTTTTCTCTCATACAACTACTTCTCATCTAACGTTTGGCTACTTCTAGATCCTCTGAATTTGTTGATTCTATTTTTATTTGCTCAATTTAAAAAAAAGGGGGTATAACCCCCAGTAACAGACACTGAAAAATCTGATGAACCAGTAGCGAAAAGGATGAGTAGTGGAAAATTTTCTCTTTTTCTCTTCAAAATGTGCAAAAGTTCTTTATTTTAAGAACTAAAGCCTAATTTAATTCAAATGAACATGAAACTTTATGTGCCAGTTGATATTTACAAGGCAGTGGCAGTGGTTGGAAGTAGCGCACTACAAGTAGCGACGCTACAGTAGTTGCTACATTTTTGAGTAGTTTGTAGTGTAGCGCACTACTTTTTTAAAAAAGTAGTGTAGTGAGTAGTTAACTACAAACAAATAGTAGTTTGTAGCGATTTCTGGAAACTACTTTTAAATAAACTGAAAAAAAAATCAAGGTTCAAATGAATTTGACTGGCGCAAATTTCACACAAGTACATCAGCGGATGCAGTGATAAATAAGATTCATAAAAATACGAGCTGACCTCATTTTGACGCCTTAAGTTCTATTTGTTTGACGCCATTAGTTTTTTTGCCATCGTAATTTTCATTTTTCACCAATACTTATATTGCAATAAGCACTTATTTTCGCGAAAATGAAGATATCGGTGATTTCGCGAGTTGAAAATTTGGTGAATTTTATATTAACCTTTAGGCTACGGCAACTATACAATTATCTTTTCCCTCTCCCTACGGCTCAAAGCTTTCTTAGTTCCTTCCCCCCCGAATAGGACAGCATAAAGGGGGCGATGTCCACTTCGACCGCTGAGCTCTCCGCAATACAGGGTTACTATAGTGGGACACTATACTTGGCTAGTCATCACTTATTCAATGGTTTGAAAATAATTTTTTTCCCTCCTTGTTCCTTATGGGGTTCTCTAGGTTTAGATTTTCTGTAAGTATATTTGGTTCAGTTTTAAAATTGAAATCACTGAAATAACGCTTCTCATCTAACCTAAGGCTAACGACAACAAAATAATAAATATCAAACTCTATTTGTGAGGTAGACCACTGGATTCAATAAATGCCAGATGTCCTTATCTATGCGCTAAAATGCGGAGGTAAATAGCGTTCAACTGAGACCAAAGCCATTGTAAATACAATGTAGAATACCTTAGATTCAAGGGAGGCAACTTTGCTTTTCAGCTTGGCTATTCAGAAAAATGATGACACTAATACGTGTGTCCAAGAAAGAATCCACAATAATAGCGAACAATTCCTTGGTTTGCTTTTCTGAGCAGGTGCAAGCGGAATATACTTGAACACCGTATTCATTTACATAAAGAACGTTAGCGCTTATCTATCTTTTAGAGCATGCAAGGCACCCTTTTTTGTATATGAAGCTGGCGTTTCAAAGTCAATCACTGTCGAGTGAGATAATATGGAGAGACAGCCTACAAATCCCCTGATATCCCCATTCACTCTTTCTTCTAATTGTGGTTGAAATACCTCTAGTAATTGTTGAAGGATTACGTTCCGCTCCCTTCACAATGCACAAGAAAAATATCTGGGCAAATTTGTTTTAGATTCCAAGTCTTTCCTCTTTTCAACATTTCCTATTTATGTACTATCTTTATAATACATTTTCACTACCCAGTACTTTGTTATTTGTGAGTAAGAGAAGATAAGTAAAAAAAAAAAAAAAAATACGCATGAGTAAACAGAAAACCAACCTCTTTCTTCCATTTTTTACTGGCATAAACAGTTCCAAATGTAAGAATTAATTAACAGAAAAAAAAATAAACAGACATTAGACTCTCATTGAAAACTGAGTAAGATATATCAGGTGCTCTTATAAATCTTTTCACTTAACCTCTCTTTTTTTTTTTTTTTTGCGCAAGACAGAAAGAGGAGCAACCTACTTTGACTTAAAAATTAACATTTTAAGCCCCTTAAATACAAACAGGGGGAAAACTGAATGCACAAATTTATACTTTATTAACTGCTTTATAAGGCCATAACGTTTAAGAATTCCTAAGTTGAACCATAAAATTAAAAAATTCAGCGAAAAAAAAATCCTCGTAAACGTGCCCCGATGTACCATACTTATTTTGTTTCATTCAGCATATCCTTAGTCCTTTTGACTTTCTACTGAAATAATATTCGCTATAGACAAAATATCAAGGAAATACATTTATATTTTCTAAAATATCAAAATTAAGTTTTTATGCTTTTCACTCAATAAGTGATCAATTAGATAGATTTTGAGGCGTAGCGAAGGGGGGGGGGGTAAAAACACCCCTCAGAGCCCTTGATTTTACATTCTTGCCATCCCTAGTGCAATAACTTTTACATATGAAAAGGCTCGTTTTGAACAGAAAACCCCCTCCAGAAGATAATTCTGGCTGTGCTAGTGACTCTTTTTATAATAAAAAAAAAATTAGCATTTAGTCTAACTTTCAATTTTCAAATCAAAAGATTCACGACACAGATTCTTAATTGAACCTCTCTCTCAAATTTATTGATTTTAGAATGTTTTCCATGTTTTGTTGAAACGGTATTACAAATAATTTTCAGTTAAAATGTAAATAAAGAAATAAATGAAACGTGGCAAATCGCAAATTGATAAGTTGTTTCTTATTCAGCATGATATTCATTTTAGAAAAGTTAGCAAAATAAGATATGCTTTTCAAGTGTTTAATTATTTTTAAAAAACCATAACAAAAGAAATATTTTGGAGAATGATGTTTCTTGCGCTCTGCTCCCTAAATATCTACACTGCTTAAACTAAATAGGTGTTTTGTACTCAGTAAAATATGCTGTTATTAATTATAGGAAGCCTTACTATTGGGTTATTAAACAGAAAAAGGCTATCAAAAATTTTTCTTTCCTTCAAGTATTTTACTTCTGCTTAACTTTCTCCCCTCTTTTTCGAAACTTCGCCACACATTCCTTCACTGGGAACAAAACTATGCCAAACGCCTCTGATTGACAGACCCCCAAAAGGGGTGTAGTGCGTTTCATTCATTTTCTCCCTGCGTAGGCGTGTGTGAAAGGATTATCAACTGCGGGAAGTAACTGGAGGGGGAAGGGAAGGACTGGTACAGACGTTGTACCACAGCCGTAGGAAGAGAGCACTTTTGTCGGTACAGCATATGTACCGCCGTTGGCTAAAGGTTAACAGACCAGAAAATTGAAAAACAAAAATACTTTAGCGAGGCTTAAACTTTCGACAGTATTCACCAAATAAAAAGAAGCTACTGAAAATGTTATAGAAAAGGATGAAACTGAACTGTTCTGGAGGACTTACAATAAATACGAGCATTACAGTGTGTGAGAGTATGATAACGGACATTTTTCTTTGTGTCTTCTGATGAGCTAATTTATCAATCTCTTTTAGTTCAATCCTCTTACGTTGTGTGTGTGTGTGTGCATTAGGGTGCCCCCCCCCCAAAAAAAAAAAATAATAATAATTTGAACAACGGCAGCAAGTGCCGATTATGTCTGAAAGTGTGAACCAGCACTTGCGTAATACTAGGCAAATTAAAATAAAATGTTTTTTTAGAAACTCAAAATTTTCTCTTGATAAAACTATACCCCCACTCCTATACCCTACATATGCACCACAAAAACATTTATTCAAATTAAAAACCATTTAGATAGCCCATACGTGCCTAACATTTATAATTTTCTACAAAAAATTTAAGTTTTTGATACATATTTTCAGAAATGTAAGATTTTACGAAATTTTCAAGCTGAAAAATTTAAACAATTAATTAGCGTGAAATAGAAATTTTTGTTTTCCTGTAATATTTAAGTCTCCCACATAGTACTCAAAGATCTGGTTTTTTTTCCAGGTTCAGTTAAATTTTTAATTTAAAATATATTTTTTATTATTTGTTTGTAATTGTTGATCTGTAAATGTGTTCGCCAGTGATTTTTGAACTTGATACTCTATTTAAATTCATATGTAATTTTTTAAAAGATAACTGAAAAAAAAAATCAATTTTGTAAATAAAATTATAAATTTTATGTCAAGTGTGGCATATCTAAATGTTTTTTAATTTAAATAAATGTTCTTGTGGTACATGTGTGGTGTTGAGTACAGGGGCAATGTTTTATCAACAGAAATGTTGAGTTTCTAAAAACTTTTTTTTTTATTTGTCCTAGCATACAAGTACTGTTTTTACCCGACTGTGCGTGCGCGACGCAAAGGAGGGTAATGTGTTTATCAGTCTATGTATGTCCGTTTCTATGTGGCGTTCTACAGGCTAAACGCCTTGGCCAATTTTGGTAATTCTTACGTCAATCGATTTGTCTTAACCTTGGGAGTGTCACTAAAGGCATGACAGTAATCAAAAGTAGCATTTCAAAAAACGGTTGCCATTTTGTGAGTTCTGTATCGGCGCACGTTGGGTGTTGCACACTGTGTCACACGCTACCTGCGTGTGACAAATGCAGGTAGTTTTCGCTGCCTGAATTTTTTTGTTTACTAAGTCTACTAATTGGGGTTTCAATGGCCGAGTAGTGTAAGTGATTGCTTCTCCCACTTGAGGCGGTGGGTCAAGACACCCTCGCTCCGGATGTACTTTCCCTTCTTTCTGATGTAAATTCTTTCATGTGTTCTTTATATGTATTCTGTACTGTAATAAAAAATATATCATGCGTAACGAAGGCAAGACACTCAGATTGTAGTCCTCATCAAAATGAACCCGTGCAATAAGCACCAAAAGAAAGAAAGTTTACTAATTCGATTTTCATCTCTAAATGTTGCAATTGTTTTTGCTTTGATTCAAGGGACTGAGTTTCGCGACGTGTACTTTCTTGAGAGGTTTTTTTTAGTTTGCGAGAAAGATTTCACTGAAGAAGGGGGGGGGGGGGACATTTCCGATTTCACGTCATCATGAGTTATACAGGCTGTTTATATAGCTGTGCTGTGGTTGACTTAAGTTCGCGCATTTTTGCCGAAGGTCAAGCACATGTAGCTTTAAGCCGAGTTAGGTCCCTAGAGGGACCAATTATCAGTAGTTTAGACCACCGCAAGTTACTTAATAAACCTCACGATACAAACTCTTTTAATGAAATGACAAGGTTGCGAAATGTACCATCTTATAATCATAATAATTAAGTCAAAGAAAATTAACTAAAAAGTGTAAAATAAAAAATTATTAAATAAAAACAAAAAATCCGACTGCGTAAAAACCAAAAAAAAAAAAAACTAAAAAGGAAAATGTATAAGCCCGGGGGCCCATTCGAATTTTACGGGGTTCCTTGAATCAGAAAGGAATGGGCCCCGACTGTTGATCCTTCTATTTTGCTTTTGAATTTATGAATTGTCTTATCTGTGTACGGTTATAAAACTATTTTAACGGTGTAGTTATTCAGTTGTACTTAATACATTCTAAACTACCGGGCTTATACATTTTCCTTTTTAGTTTTTTTGGTTTTTACGCAGTCGGGTTTTTTGTTTTTATTTAATAATACACTTTCAGGTGCAAGTCGGCACGGGTTGCCATTGTGCAAATTATATGAAACTTTTTCTCACGATTGTTTTGACACAAGAGGAAAAATACAAGAGTGTATGCGACTTGAAAAATTGACTTTTATTTTTTGAGGGACAACCTATTGTGTATGCTTTTTATTTACTTATTTTTTGGAAAGTAGCAAAGTAGCGACTACATTTCAAAAGTAGTTTGTAGTTGCTACATTTTGAAAAAAGTAGTTGTAGTTGTAGTTAACTACATCTGTAACAAAGTAGTTGTAGTTGGCTACAAAAAATGTAGTTTTTCCAACCACTGGGCAGTGGTGAAAGGTTATGACCAGACATCACGAAGTCAGCTGGTGTTTCAAGCTGACTTCGTGGTGTCTGGTCATAACCTTTCACCACTGCCTTGTAAATATCAACAGGCGCATAAAGTTCACTTTGATAACACTAGATGGTTGTACCATAGTCATGGGCCACACCGACATCAGTTTCACCCACCTAAAATTCGTATTATTTAAATACAAACTTTATGACTGTTTGTTACTGGTGTTGTTACCCTAATTACATTTTGTAACAAAACTACAAAAATTAACTCCTAGTGTTTACTGAACATAAAGTAATATTTATTAAAACTTTATGAGTGTTTTCAGATTTTTGATGGTCTACTGTACATTTAAAATATTTTCTGTAATCTTTTCATTCTATAATGTTCTGTTTCTCGTTTTATCTTTCTTATATCTACTTCTATCTTAGTTTCTCTTTTTTATTATAAAAGCTGTATAGTAATATTATGCGTTGAAAGTTTTGCATGTTTAAAAAATCTTTTATATATAGGTTGAGGAAGTTGCATATCTAATGGTAAAACCTTTGGGTGACGTTAAAACCAGAGATTGGTCTCTTACTACTCTACCAGTTGGATTTACTATTCCTTTTATTGTAACATACCATAACAATATTGGACAAAAATTCAATGCTGTTAGATCACAGCTTAAATTTCGGGCAAGCAGGTTAGTGAAAGTTTTATTTTTACAGTGTAATCTTAAGTAAATAATGAAAATGGTAATTACTATTTTTATTTTAATTTTACTTGTTGAACAGCATTAACGCTATTCATGTTTCAGGCCGAGGAGTCGGTCACCTTTCTCACAGTCACCTTTTAAAAATTTGGTTACTTTTAGTCAACTTTTGTCACCTTTCTCACCTTTCTTGAAATGCGTCTTAGGATTTTTTTTTTAAATAATTAAATCTTTGAAAAGTATCTGAATGATAGCTTTAACAGTGAAATTAATTAAAAAATAACCTTAAATATGTCTCCCCCCACCTTGTTGTTGTTTAAGAAAAATTGCTATGCAACCAGGAAACCGGAATTTTTTTTATCGCTTGCAATTGCACCCTATGAGCAGAACCAGTCTTTCTATCCCTTCTACAGATGGACTTGCTCCTTATTTTCGGGAATGTATGTTAAAGGAAGCATGTTTATCCTATTATACTTTGAGCTTTGATGAAACTACCAATGTCAAATACAAAAAAGAACTGCAACAAACAGTAAAATATTGGTCTGAAAGCCAATGTTGCATCACAACAAGACATCTCAAAACTTTCTTCTTGGGCAAGGCAGTTGGTGAAATTTCGATTGAGAAGCTATGTGAAGCACTTACCAAGAGTAATTATCCATAAATAACTGTGTCATGCTTTTCTTTGGATGATCCTTATGTTAATAAAAAGGTTTTTAGGTTGTTTGACACTATTATCCTTGAGACACGAGAAAAAAGCCTAATAAATATTGGTACTTGCAGTATTCATACAATGCATAATGCGTATGTCAAAGCATTGCAATATTTAGGTGAAGAAGCATCTGAACTTCTTCTTAGTACTTATAGCTATTTTGATGATTTGCCTTCCCGTTAGGAGGACTTCGAAGAAGTGCAAGCTCAACTAAATACACCTCATCGCAAGTTCCTGAAACATACAACTACCCATTGACTTACACTTGGACCTGCAGCAAACAGACTACTGGAACAGTGGATGCTCTTCAGTATTATTTTTTTAAGCATGTGCCTTTAAAAAAGAATTCAGCTATGCAATGCAGGTCATATAAAGCTGTTGAAAATGTTTTAAAAAGACCTTCTATAAAAGCTGAGCTGCATTTTATCTTTTCATCTGCTGATTTGTTTATGCAGTTCACGAAACGCTTTCAATGCCAAGCACCTATGATACATAAATTGTACCAAGAAATAGAGACCATTGTTCAGACTTTTATGACTCGGATTATAAAAGCCTCTGTCATAAAGTAAGTTGATTTTTTAAACGTAGACACGGATGAACTGTTTGCAGTTGGTAACAGACTACCTCTTGAAGATCTCGTTGTTAGTGAAGAGGTGACAGATGAACTGTCAAAACTGAAAAAAAATGAAATGGTTATGTTTTTAATAGCTGTTAAAAAGCATTGTGTGACTGCATGCAAGTATGTAATAGAAAAAAAGTTGCATATGAAACGGGTTACTGAAAAGTTCTAAATTTTGGGATCCAAAAGAGAGAAGTAAATCTAGAAACTGTAAGGATTTGATAAAGGTTGCCAAATTCATGCCTTTTAATGTTCCACTCGATAAGTTGCAAGATGAATGGAAACTTTTGCAGCTGGAAAAAGATGATGAAGCATCCGAAAACAAAACCATTGATATCTACTGGCAGCAGCACATTTGAAAAAAAGGACTCAACTTCCAATGATCTAATGTTTCTAAGGTGATAAAAGTTTCACTTGCATTATCACATGGTAATGCTGACATTGAAAGACTATTTTCTATTTCAAAGCACTTTTTTGGTGAAAATAAGACAGCAAGGACTGAAAGATTTTTAAACAGCATACTTATAGTTAAAGACGCTGTAAAAAAGAATATCCTCATTTGCTTTCTTTACCAATTGGTTCAGAAATAATTAAATGTGCACAAGCACACGTAAATTACACAACATACATGGATGAATGTAAAAGGAAAAAGGATTTGGAATTGAAACAGAAGCAAAAAGAAGAGCAAAAAAAAAAAGGATTGTGAAGAAGAAACTAAGAAAATGGAAAAAATTAAAACTTATATTGAAAGTGAAACTTTAGAAATCTTTACAAAAAGCATATAGGACTATTTTAGTAAAAGTCAGTAAAAAGGGATAATCCTTTTCTGTTTTTTGAGTTCTTAACAAATTGCTTTTGGTCACCTTTTAGTCACCTTTGTTTTCAAATTTGTCACCTTTCTCACTTTTTTCAAAGGCCATCAGTAGTCCTCGGCCTGATGGTTATAATTGTTTGATTTTTTTGATTGACAAATGAACATCTTATTTTTTTAGGCATAATCTAGCTAGAGTATCTTTCGGTGCTGCAAACAATACTCTTACGGTTCAAGTTGTGAAACCAGGATACACTGTTTTAAAGGTAAGTTATTAGTTTAAATGCGCAGTGGAACCTTATTTATCTATATAATCTGTAATAAAATTTGAAGGATTTTTTTTTTTTGCTTTAAGAGTTATGATTGCAAGAACGTAAATAAAGTCTGCCAAACATTCACGTTTTTTTATCTATTTATTATGATGCATTTCCATTACTGCTGAATATTCCATACAAATGCTGCACGTATCTGAAACAGAAGACGTTAAATCGATTCTTTGTTGAGAAATGATGTGAAAAAGTTTTATCTTTTAAATTCCTATAAACAATTCTGCATAGTTTTGTTACAAAACATAGTTTTTTAAATTGTAATAAAAATTAAGTCTGCCTTTTTAAGATTTGTTCTGCTTAGTATCCATATTATCCAGATTGCCTTTGTTGCCCAATTAATCTAGATAGACAAGGTTCTACTGTGTTTATTTAAGTTCTACTGTGATTATTGATAACTGTATTACCATTGTCATTGAGAGTAATGTACAATTTTGCATTTGACGTTTTTATAGGTCTGGGACTCTGAGTCTGTTATCCCAGCGGATTATATCAAAATAGTTACTGGGACTGCTATTGATCCTTCTGATGCTCAATTGATTGTTGGTGATGTTATATGCTTCGGAAGCCCACTTTTAACTTCAGAAGGTATTACTTTTCTAACCTTCTGGTTTATTTTACACTTTAACGTAATAATTGCTCAAAAGAATTAATATTCATAAATATTCCTCCATGCACCAAATAGAGAGATAAAAGCTACTTGTTATTTTCCAAGTTTTTCTAAGCAGTAGTCTTGACTTACGCAAGGGATGTATTCCTAGACCCTTTGAGTAAGTTGAAATTTCGCATTGTGGTAAAGGATGTGTATTTGTTTTTTTTTTTTTTTAACATACCAATTATTTTAGACACTTTTAAACACACCTCGAACTGTTTTAACAATCCCTAACTATGCACTACAGTTTCTTACATAAAGACCTGAATTTTTATTTATTTATTTTTAAAGCTGTATTACAGGGTGGCGACAGGTCAGGGAGATCAGGGAAAAGTCAGGGAACTTTATTAATCAGGGAAAAGTCGGGGAAATATCAGGGAATTTTGAAAAAATAACAAAAAATCAGGGAAAATTGATTTTATGAAGAAAAAAATTTTTTTTTGCTTTACAAAATTAAGTACTCTAATTCCCTACGCATTTTCTGCCAATTAACTGTTCAAAAAAAAAGAAAAAGTAAAATTAATGAGGTGCGATTATACACTGCCGCATATTTCTGCATCTGTTTTCCTCAATGTCAAAGTATTGAATCTTACTTATTAACCACAGGATGAACTTCCTAAGATTGCTTTTATGTCAGGTTGTTTATTTTACCTAGCTTGAAATTTCCTTTTACGCTTTCAATGCTACGTAAAATAAACAACCATACAGGCAAAGAGAAAGCATTCATTAATGCCTTAGCTCTTTTGCCTTTATTCCATTGTCTCGAAGTAATTAGCGTACTGTAATCACGATTTCATGAAGAAGTCTTTGTTTTTTGAATTAATACTATGAAAGTTTAAAAGTTATTACTTTTTCGCATTTTTAATTTAATTGCTAAAATTGAACTTTCAATAAAAAAAACTTATTGTTTTTTGCCGTTATACTATTTGATGTCACCGCAGATTATAAAGGTTTTCTTTTCTTCAGAATGAAGTGATTCTTTAATTTTACAACCAAGTTGTTTTTTTTTTTTTATATATTTTGAAATTAACTAATTGTTTTTTTTTTTTTCTTTTTTTCTTGCATTTAAAAGTTGTTTGTTACAAAAGCAATCCAAGATTTTTTTTCGTTACATACTGAAATCATTTGAAATAGAGTTAACTTGTGTACTTAAGTAAATATCTTTATTTTTTTACTGTTTATATGCTGTATTCATTCATTAAAACCTATGTTCTTGATTAGAGAAAAACTCCCTATGAATGGATGTCAAATGGTTTCATCTGTTTTGCATAAATATGTCAATTAGTTATATAAGAATAACTACATTACTTCTATTCTTTCACTATTACTTGTTCTTTTTGCAACAATTATTATACTCTTTGAAAACTTAGTTCAAAATAATTTCAATTACTTCTTAGTTCTATCATAAATACAAATGTTTTTAAGAGTAATTTTAATAGTTTCTTAAAATTCTTATGCTAAGTGATTTTTGGAAGTAAAGTTTTTTTCTTTTTTTTAATTTTCTATAATCTTTCCATTGTAGAAAAATTTAATATACTGTTTTGCAGGTTCCCCCCCCCCAGAAAAAAAAATTGACTTGATATGTTTTTTTTAACCATTTTATTAAAGAAGTAGCATCTTTTTAAAATATATCTTTAGTTCAACAACTTTACGCAACTTAAAACATTTAAAATACTGCATTTTATTCAAATATACAATGGATTTCAAGTAGAGCAAAGAAAGAAAACCATTATCATTGGTAACGTAAATCAGGGAAATTTGGTGAACTTAATCAGGGAAATCAGGGAAAAGTCAGGGAACTTTTTTTCACAGTTCCTGTTGCCACCCTGTTATTATTTATCATAAAGCACTCATGATGCACGAAATCAGTGATCAATAAGAAATAGAGAAATAAAATAAAAAGTATGATGTGCACAGTATGTAGTTCTTATAAAATGCTGTGCTACATTAGTACTGTAAAGTAGCTGCAGTAACTAAATTTCTAACTCGGGGGGAAAATCAAGATGGTGATGATTTATGCTGACTAATCAGATTGTTATTCTAATGTATTTTTAAATACAGTGGCTTCAATTATTCTTTTATGACGTTTCCATTTGATAACACCCCTCTGCTGATCTTAATCCACAATGTAAGAGCATCTAAATTTCCATAATGTTTGCATTTTGCTTAGACACTACCCTGCGAGCTTCAAATATTGAATGAAGCTAAGTTCTGAACTTTTACAGATTTCTTTTTGTCTTTTACATGGAAGATTCACTCACACCTAATTGTCATACTACCTTTTGTACTTTTCAGTTATTCTAACAATGATTTTCTGTATACATAAACTAGGTGCTATTAGACTAATATGATGTGGGAACTTCCACTGTGATGATGCTAAAGGGATGAAAGTCCATTAACAAAATCAATCTTTAGTTGCCAATATGAAGCCACTGCAATTCCCTTCCAACATTTTTTGTGTTGCACTCAAGGAATTCACATTAACTCTTAAGATTCGTTGCTTGGAAAAACTTGCATTATAGCCATTTCATTTAAGTCAAATCGTGTAAAAGTGAGGGTAAATTTTACAGTCAATTCTCAATAGCTCAAATCTAACAGGACCGAAAAAACTTGAGCTTATCTGAAGCTCGACTTATAGTCTCGGTTTTTGACATTTTTGTATTAAAAACCAGACTATTTTCCATTAAAAAAAAGGGGTTCCTTTAACCCTGAAACAACTGTCTGCAACCATTGGCAATTCTGTGCAATTATATATTGTTATTTATTCTACATAGTTCCTGAATGGTTTATAATCTTATATAATAAAACTTTCAGGTCATAGTGGCTTATGGTCCACAGAAAAAAATGTACTTTCAATTCATTCTATTTCGGGAGGAGCTGTTGCATTAGCACCTGGAACTACAACTGTTACCTATTCCTTACTCAATGGGCTTAGTACATCTGCTGAAGTAAGTTTTTCTCTCTCTCTTTTTTCAAACAGGATTTTGTGAGAATTAGTAAGACTTGCTGTAATATACAGTCAAACTTTGAAATCTCGAACCTCCTTATCTTGAAATCCTTGATGTCTCAAAAAAAGAAAAAAAAATCCCCAGCATTTTCTATAAAAGCTCCTATGTATTTTTCATAAGATATCTCGAAATTTATTTTTCGAAACCCTTGATATGTCGAAATTTTTGCAGAGAAGCAGATTCCATTTGTTGTTTTTCTTGTACAATTTTTATAGTAAAACCAATTCCCCAGGGACAATTGCTCATCCCTTTTCTTGGAAATTTTGTGAATAGGGGATTGGGGCAAGATAATAGGGGAGCGTTGGTACGAGGGGGGTGCTGTGTTTTTCCCAGAGTTTAGAATCTTGGTGCATTTCTCTCGAACATGTTGTCCATTTTGAGGAAAGGAAGTCGATTTTTCGTCAGTCAGTTTTCAAGTGGAAACAGAAAATGCGCTCCTCATTTTTATCATTCTGCTTTTTTAACGCCTACAAAATGACTGCTGAAAACTTTTTGAATGTGGGGTTACTGGTTGAAAATAAAATTAAATTTTTAAATTTTTAGGTGAAAAAACAAAGTTCAAATTATTGTTCATTTCGAAATCTCATTCTATGCACTTTCGACAATTTTAAAATTTCAAATCTAGTAAAATATTGAAGACTACTTTATTGATCGTAAATCGAAGTAGTCCCATAGTACATATATAAATGCATATAGCGTACATGTGTAGTTGTGAGAGTTACTAGTGTAATTATTTTAAAACCTTGAAAACTCGATATCCCGAAATTTTTCCCCATCCCGAGAGATTGGAGATATCGAGGTTATACTATAATGAACTGAAAAAATAAGTATTAAATGTCTATTTTATATTTTTTTTAATATACAAAATGACTTTGATATAATCTCTGCCATCTGCCAAACAAAACCGAGTGATAGAAGAGCCCCAGTGGAGAGTAGAACAACCTATTATCTTATCCAATCCGAAACCGTAACCAAGTTATGGTCGATAGGAAAAAAAGAGCCAAAAAACAAATTTCTGAGAATAAGCTCAATTTTTGAGAAACCTACGTACAATACAAATACATATTTGGCAAGAACAGGCAAAACCCTATAAAATGACTTTTCACCTAGATAGCTCAATTTTTCAGCGAGCTACAAGCTTTGAAATATTTGAAATACTAAAAGTTGAATTAGTGCCAAAAGCTATAAATTTCATTTTCAAAAGCAATTGTTTGAGCAGCAATGTGCCTATCAAAAACTAGTCCATCCCACTAGCTTTCATATGATATCACAGCAAATCATATTGAACTTCAAGTTCAGCAGAAAATTAAGCATTTTGTTTGAAACATTAAAATCAGCATTTGTCAAAAAAGGAGACTAGTAAATGTGTCATAGCCCTATAACTACAAGATCCCTGTGCAAATTTCTACCTCCATCTTTTTTTGATAAAAACACAATTTTTATGCATACTTAAGATTGGAAGAATATATTTTTGCTGTGCTTTCAATCAAAATATGGCCAGATATAGGGAGAACTCGTGCTGCATCTTGCATTTTGGGTGCATATTCAATTTTCATTTCATATCGCTAAAACTATTTGTTTGCAAGTAAAATTATTTACTGGGAATTTAAAGAGCATAAAATAACCTTTTAAAAGGTATCTTTGTTTTTACTATGACTGTAGTAAGTGCAATTTCAAAGTTAGTAAATTTCTAGAAAAGTGACTATTTTATCCTTTTTTTTCTAGAGCTCTGCGAGAGGCATACAAATAGGGTTTCGTTTTAGCTCAGACTCTGGATCTGGATCAACATCCATAAACTTTGAAACTAAATATCTATGCACCTTTTGTAGCTACAATAAAAGTACATTTCAGAAATCTGGCTTTTTCTCAGAAATTTGCTTTTTTTTGGGGGGGGGGGGGGGCTCATTTTCCTCCTATCTACCATAATTCTGTTATGGTTATGGATTGAATAAGATAATGGATGGTTCTATGGAAATCTTGGCCTCTTTCATTATGCCCTTTCATTTAAAAATTTCTCCTTATTCTAACTTTTTAAAAATCAAGCTGATATCCCCCCCCTCCTCCTAAATCTCTGGATTTGGGGACATTTCTCCACATTGCTGTTTATGAATAATGTTGGCTCTAAAAAATGAAAAATTGCTTTTCAAATTCGATGTTTGCCGTAATACTCAAAAAGGGCTACTGGTTATAGCTGCGTCAAACAATATTTTTTTAAAAACTCTTAAAGTTATCTATAAAGATTAAAACATTGAAAATAACTAACCGCATCAGGTGGAAAATAATTATATTCAATGTTTTGGCTCTCCTTAAAAGTGTCAAGTTTCACATTTGTTAGTTTAGTATGGTGCCAACGATATGACCTTCTAGTTTATCATTACATGATACTACTTAAAAATTTATGGAACTTTAATCTTCCATCGTTTCATATTTTATGATTTCACATTTTATGTTATTAAAATCCTACACAAAAAGCAACAAAAAAGTTGTTTTATTTCAAGAGAATAGAATTAATACCAAAAGGATAACTGCTTGTGGGATAAAAAGATTGTTCTCATTCATTGTATCTCATTTCATCCCAAAATTCTAAAATTGCATTCAGTTTGAAATATTGCAACTTATCAGATTTTTTTAATGTTTTTTAAATTTTTGTATTAGGTTTCTGTTCTACCTGCTTCATACATCTCAATTGTACCTGGGACAGTTACACAAATAAGCAATCTTCCCCGAGCTAAACCATATAAAATTGCAATTGTGATTCAAAGTAATGATACTCGAAGAACAAATAATATTGTTGGTAAGATATGTTTTTGTCTTGGTGTATAGTTTTTTTCTTAGGTATCATTTTGTGTTTCTTTTACAATTGTTTAGTTTTTTCCACAATTTCTAATTCAATTTTATATTAATGTAGGACGAAACTGTTCTCATGCTACAGAAAGTTCCATGCCTTTACCTCTTGTACAACCTCCATTCTCTTGTGAATTAAATTTCATTAGTTCATCAATGGATGTCAGTGTTAATGACATATTTAAATCATCGAGTGGATTTGATCTTGAAAAAGGTATGCTTGATTTAATTTTTTTGTGTATTGTTTTTGATGTTTGACACAAAGCAAAAAAAAAAATTGAAATAACTTTTATTTTTTTTTAGTCTTCAAATTTTACATAATTTATATATTTTGTAGGACATTTACAATGTGTCTATCAATAAGTTTAGAGTCAAATCATTGACAAAGAGCTACTTACTGCCATTAATGATAAATTTTTATTTTTAGCCATTATTTTCATCTGGTCACACTATTGCTGTGCAAGAAGTTGTATGTGATCTATTTTTATTTAAACTTACAGAAAAGAAGTGGAATGTTTGAACTTATACTCATTTATTTTAGTGTTTAAAATATACTTAAAATTTTGCTAATGATTTCAGAAAACTTTAGAATGTGTAAAAATAATTTTTTAAACATTTTTTGAAAAATTTTGATGCTACATTCAAATTAATTTTGTTGTAGTTAATTCCAGTATTTTATTTTCCATATAATATTTAAAATTATTGTTTTTGTTATTTGTCTTTAACAAAATGTTCCTTCTTTGTAAATTTTTATGTGTTTACATTTTTTCCCTCAGTTCATTGAAAAATTTATAAGTGGCGCTCGCATACTTTTATACATTTAAAATATGTTTTTCAAAGTTTCAGACTGTATTTGAAATTTGAATATTGCTGAGCTGCCAACTGCTTTGGAGAACTCATAGCTTCTACAACTACAGCCTTAAACTAAGATGTCCAAAATATGTTTTTCTTCTTTTTTTTTTGTAATCACAAAAAACCTTTTAATCATTACAGATGATATCCATATTAATAATCATTTAAATAATATTGCTTTTGTGCATAATAATTTTCCAAAATTAAAAAAAAAGAAAGAAATTAAAATTTATTTCAAAGTAAACTGTTATTTGTTGTCCTATTGACATAAAATGACAGAAATACCAATGACATGAACATAAATGATTCATTGTGTCTATTATAAATGCTATTAAATGTGCAGTTTTAATCCCCCCCTTTTCTCCCCCCCCCAAAAAAAAGCTACTAATTTAGATTTTTACAAGTTGATAGCTCAGAAATATTGATTATAGTGCTTACAGTTTTAAACAACCTTGGAAAATGCTTAAAACAAAAAGTTTCATTATAAAGTGCTGGAAAAACATCAAAACTAAACTTCAGTCATTGATTTTTGTGATAATTTTTAAAAGGCACATTAAAAATACTTGCCAAAGTTTTTTTTTTTTTTTTTTTTTTTTGCCATTTTTCTGAGTTTCTCGGATTTTATTTGTATACAACTAAAACCAGATACCAACCTAGAAACCAAGTAATTTTTAGGAATTTCTTTGAGAACTGGCATCAAATTAGTGCACTGAAAAAATTGACTCATTTAAAGTTTCCACTTCACCAAATTTTCACAATTATCCATTTAATAAAAATCTTTGGGGCCTTATCAACATTGAACTCATGCTTTAACACAAATTGTACGCAGTGTTTAAAATCTCAGCCCTTTTGCATCTTCATAGTTTTCCAATTATTTTAAATGTTGAAGCTGTTCAATCATGTACCATCTTAAATCTACCATATCTTTTTTGAATGTTATGATCAATATGTTGTTTAAGAATACATTTTGATTCACTATTGATAATCTAATTTTGTTTGGATTTGTTTTCAGGAATGTACTTCTGTAGCATTGAATCTACCAATAAAATTTCTGTGAATGAAGCTAGTACTTTAGAAGGACAGCTATCTTTAACAGTTCATTTGTTAAATCAGGATCTTTCCTCCTCACTGTCACAGCAACATTTGTTATCCTTTTTGCCAGCTTTCCATGTGCAGCAGGCTGATATAGTTTTATCTGATGTGCAACATTTGACACAAATAGTTATTTCGGCTACCCCAGCAGTGCAACGTTGTATAAAGGTTTGTTCTGTTGTTGAGATTTTTATGATACATTCTTTATATATATATATATATAATAAGCAACCAAAATTTCAAATATTAAACAATTATATAAAAATAATGATGATAAAAAGGAAAATTGCAATTTTCCTTTTTATCATCATTATTTTTATATAATTGTTTAATATTTGAAATTTTGGTTGCTTATTTTATATTTACTTGGCTTTTTTGTTTTGCTGCATTGCGCATCTATGGGCTTTTGGTGTGGTGTTTTCAATATTTTTCACTTTTATATATATATATATATATATATATATTAGGGTGGTCCTTATTTTTGAAGTTGCAGATATTTTACGCGACGCCCCCTCAATTTGTTCCATTATACAAATGATCCTTCAGGGGTCGAAGTGGTCCTATATATCCTATATTTCCTATATTTTCAAAAAAAGTATGAAAATCGTCCTATATTTCCTATATTTTTGGAAAATGTCCTATATTCCTGTTTTTTATCCAATTTATTTCTTTAAAACAACAGTAAACAAACTATCTGACTTCGGATTTTTCGTCGAAAGTACGTGTGCAAACGAATTTCAAATTAAAAAACACAACTCACTAAATCCTGCAACAGGCATCTTCTCTCACTGGCCACAGCAATATGACGTCACTGTAGTGGGTGGAGTTTCGAAAACGAATTCTGAAGTTGTTTTTAGAATTTTGCGTTTGGCAACAGCAGTTTGTTTTGTTTTCCAGCGTGGTTTTTTTGGTTTTTTTTTTTTTGTTTTTGTTTTTGTTTTCGCGGGTATATTTTCGTCTTCAGTGCATTTTCTGATCGGAATGTTATAATAGTCTTTTTGCAATCTTTTCTTTTCGTGGAATTTTATAGAACAAAATATCTATGTTTGTGCTACAAAGCATTGGTTATTTCCTGTTAGTTCTCAATACAAAGACGGTTTTTATTTATTTATATAAGTTATGTTTGAGACACTTCTATCCCTGCAAAAATTGTGAGTTGCTGTGTTAATTATCAATAAATTTCACTTTGTTCTTTTTTTTTTTGTCTACAAAGTACACTTTTTTCAAAAATTCTTTCAACTACAGGAAAGTCACTTCAGGTGTAAGTTATAATTTTTTTTTGAAGGTTTTTTTTTAAACAAAATCATTGATAAGAATAAATGAATAATATGTATGTATTATTTTATTTTTCATAGCGAAACTATTCATATAATGTGTCCTATATTTGTCCTATATTTTTTGTGGAAAATGTCCTATATGTGACAAGTCGATCACTTCTACCCCTGATCCTTGCAAAATTTTAAGTCAATCCATGAATATTAACACGTGCCCCTAGGGCCCCCTTCTTTGAGTTTCGAAGGAAAAAAATGCGGATTTTCTCATTTTTGTGTAAAAATATTCTAACGTTTTATATTTAAAGTAATTTTGAACCTCAATAGGTGCTGCTACTTCCAGACTGACCACTCTCTCACTTTCATTCTGTAAAATCTAACATGTTACAGAGGGTACATGTACACCAATGGCCTTGGGTCAAGCGTACCGCTTTTCTGTGCTTGTTCCAGCCAAGCGGCAGGGAAACGTTTCTTACCACCAAGATGGACACAAGGGATTCTATAGGCCATTAATGAATGGCCTAGGCCTAATGATCTTTAAAAACAACAAATTGCCTCCTCCAGACTTTGGGGGTGTTGATTTACAAAATTCCCTGTGTATGTAATAGGTGTGGCTAATAGAGTCGCAAGGTTTCAATGCTATAAATGTAAGTAATTGCAATTATATTTTAATTCGCTGTTCTTTAGTTATAAACATACCTAAATGCTTATGCAATTTTTAATTTTTAAAATATAAATTTTGAAAAATCATTGATTACACCTAACAAAAATATACTGTATTTTACATAGCTAAAATATAAATTTTAAAAAATATCCAGATTGGAGCAATGTAGAAATCTATAAATTAATTTTCTTCTACTTCAGTACATAATCCTTTATTATCATCAAATTCTTGCGAGTAACAATATTTAGAAACCGAAATGGGTATCTATCCTAACCTGTTGAACTTTTGTTTTCTACAGCTGGTCTACCACAATGCAAAAAAGCTTGCCAATTATTGATATCATCTCGCCTTTCATCACTGTTAGCCAGATGCCATATTAGGGACAGAGATGTTGTTCATTTATTATCCTATGGTAGATGCAGTAAATTTAAATCCAAATGACCTAGTGATCAATCATACATTCCTTAAGAGAGCAAGATAAAATCTTCGAGAGGTAAAATTAAATTTCATGAATTTAAATTTAGATTTTGTAGTTATTCAGTGGGATACAAAGTTACATCCAGATGTAACTGGAAAAAGAACGCAGACAGGATTACCGTGATAGCTTCAGGTCCTAATATTGAACAGCTACTCAGAATTCCTTAGCTATTTCTTCAGTTGTATATGATATCTTAGATGATAGCTCTTTATTGCTAACTGCTCTTGCTGTAGTGTTTGATACAACGACTTGCAATACCAACCGTATAAATTTTGCATGCGATTTTTAAGAGCAAAAACTGAAAGGTTATATATTACATTTGGATTGCCATCATCATGCACTTGAAATAGTACTGCAGAGTGTGTCCTTAAAGAAGTTCTTGCCTTTCTTAGTTCTAGATCAGATATTCAATTATTTAAGCGCTTCAAAACTTTGTAGAAAGATCTCTATCATTCAGAACTTATAACATTTCAATCAAGTATACATACCACTTAAATTCTAAAAGACGAAGTGGATGACATATTATTGTTCGTAAAAAGCGGAAATGAGAAAGATTACAGAGAATTCTCGTAACTTGTAATGTTTCTTGGTGAATTTCCTCCTACAGGGATATGTTTTCGGCAACTTGGAGCTTATCCCTGAGCCAGATGGGTGGCAAAAGGAATTTTTGTTTGAAAATTTTTATGTTTTGGAAACAATTTAAATTGACCTTACTTGAAAAGAAAGCCCTAAAATGCTGTTTTACAAAGCTGTTTTACAATTAAATGCTGTATGAAGATATGGTTTTTCATAGGGCTCGACCGATGGC
The DNA here is from genome assembly GCF_026930045.1 of Uloborus diversus. Lineage (NCBI taxonomy): Eukaryota > Metazoa > Arthropoda > Arachnida > Araneae > Uloboridae > Uloborus > Uloborus diversus. The sequence goes on along the minus strand of NC_072732.1, from coordinate 93,265,499 downwards.
ATTTTTTGGCCGATGGGCCGATGCCGATTGTTTTCTCCAAATGGCCGATGGCAAAAAAAAAAAAAAAAATCAAATGAAAATAAATTGCTAAGATTGTCAGGGATTTGAAGGATCCCTTTTTAAATCTTGCCACCATTTTCCTGATGTTAAAAAAGGAAGTTTTTCTTTTATTAGGAGGTTTTCAAAAAACTCTTATAATCAAGTGTTAACTTTTTCTAAAAACGAAATTTAGGAAAACTTCATTGTTTTCTTCCTTTTCGAGTTAACCTCTACAGTAGAAAAAACATTGGTTCCATGATTTTCCTCTGCCATCCCCTCACTGAGAAATTAGGTACTGAATCAAGAAAACCTCTTGTTTGGTATCTAAGTAACTCTATTCTGGTAGTGATACAAGAGACTTTTTGCCTTCAAATATAGATTAAAAATATACTATCCTTTCTAGGGAAATATGTTTGTTTTTCCAAAATATTGTGGGTTAAATTTGCCTCCCCTAAAAAAATGCCGCCCGGGGCGAACCACCCCCCGCCGCCCTACCCTAGCTAAGCCGCTGGTCTCACGCAGGGTTCGTACGCAACTTCAAAACTCCTCCAATACTCCTTCATTTAGGGAATGCTTTTGAAGGGCACTTCAAACTCCATCATTTTGGTTTTAACTACTTCAAAATTTTTTTTTTAGTTCAAGACTTCATAATCTTCCTCTATGACAGTAACTTATAATATTTTGATCGACAACTAACTTTGTCAGAAGTGCGATTTTAATGTAGTAATTTCGTGCATTTATTTTTTCATAAAGATGTGATTTACAAATTGATCATTGTTAAGTTATAAAAGTTGACCGTGAAATTTTTATTAAAAGACTAAAACATTTCTTAAGTGATGGAAAACATGCTCTTAAATGGTGCTTCGCTATTTTTTCAAGTTTTGTGACTATTGTTTTTTCTTTCACCACACTCACAGCAGCAAAAGTCAGGTTGTGTAATTATGATTTAAATATTTAAAACTACATGAGTAGATGTACTACATTAAGTGATTATGTTAAAAAAAAACCATTGTTTAGTAAATCGAAGATATGATATAGTAAAAATGGTCATCCACAAGTGATATCATGCCTTGACGAGGAGACGACCTCATGAAATTGTGACAGGGGAAAGAAAGGTTGACAAAAAGTGACACCACACAGTTGTTATAACAATATTTTTATAAAAAAACATGACATGGGACAAAAGGAAGAGTTAGGTGAAGTATGACAAGGGGGAAGGGAGTTAAATATGTCGAAAAAAAATGCGACATCATTTAATGACAGCCCATTAGTACTCCTTCAAAACCTCATTTTTGAAAGTGAGTACCAACCCTGTCACGTATCCGCCCCCCCCCCCCCTCTCTATCACCTTAACTATATTTGATCAACACAAGTATAGTGCAATCAGAAAACCGGGATTTGAAACTGAAGCAAGCTTTTAAGTGAAAGTAAAGCAAGTTCACACGCAATATATATATATATATATATATATATATATATATATATATATATTACTACTACACATATAACTTTATTTTGGGCGTGTTATTATTAGAACTCATTAAATCAAAGAAACAAAGAACTAATAAACATTAATTTGAGAAAATCTATGATCTAAGTGAGATTGGCATGTAGACTAGCTACGTTGGTGGGAGAGCTGCCATTGTTTGTGATTGATAAATTTCTGAATGTTTTGTTGTAATTAACGCAGTGCATCAGATTACTTTTAATACCTTCTACCATGCTTTGACTTCGTATGTGGTGCTCTAATGCTGAAAATTCAGATTCACTCATATGTGAATGAAAACTACACCAATAACCTGAAAAAGGCGATAATGTCGAAAATATTCACATGTGACCACAAAATTGAGCAAATTATAGTTAGTTTTACTTTTCATTTTATTTTTTCTAAACATGCACGCCTCCCAGGACACTCTTCTTCGCCCACTAGGGAGGTGTGCACCTCCCCGCCTCAGTTTGAGAACCCCTGCCTTAGAGCGAGCAGAAAAACCATTTTAAAACATGCACCCCAGTTTGTTTTGACGTGAAGTGACGGATTTAAAATATCGCAAATGTTGCAATAGCGCGAGAGGTTCCATGAGCATAAGGGCCCCGTAGGAGTTACAAAAATGCTTATGGTTGAATCCATTTCAATTCTAAAAGGTGCCTAACTTGATGGTCTCGGAGTTTTTTGAATTTAACATATGTTAAATTCATAGAAAATTAAGAAATAATTTTTCCTTTTTTTTTCTGTCCAAAAAAATATTGAGGCCGAGATGCAGGCCGCCAAAGATGGCGATCCTGTCATGATTTCTCACTTGGGATTATCGTCAAAATCTTTAAACTACATTATCTCAACAACGGTAAAACATATTTTGTTGCAGTTTGATTTGTTTCACTTGAAAGGATATTTTTTCTTGTTTCAAAAAAATATGCAGCATTTTGAAATATGATCTTTAGTTTTTTCCACATTTTGTTAGGGAAAAAAAGTTAAAATATTTTTTTTAATTTTCCTTATTATATATAATTTTATTTTTTATGAAAACAATAATGCAGTCTCCAGCACCGTCTCCAGCCGATTCGCTGCATTTCCCCACGCAACCTTTCAGCGTAGCGGCAAAAGAATCGTTAAAAACAATTCCATCTTGTGCTCACTAAATTGAATATCCTGAATAGAATGGTGTCTCAAAATGAAAATTTCGCTATATGATTGAATTAAAAGTGTTTTCTGGCCACTTGCTGTGAAAAAAAAATTGAATTTTCAAGTTTACCTTTACGTAAAAATTCATTAAAACCTCATTTTTTCAAATGCCTCTAAGATCTGTTACACGAAAAAGTAAAAGCTCTACTTTTCAGGGAATGTAGTGCTCCGACGTACTAATAAATAGTAAAAAGATGAAAATTTTTGACAGTAGCATTTTCGAGACAAGTAAAAAAAAATTATTTTAATCTTTTTTTTAAAAAAAATACTGTGGAAATTTTTTTTTCAAAATTTGGTATATTTTTTTAAACAAATAGTATATATATATATATATATATATATAAAAGGGTGGTTCTTATTTATATGGGAAAATTTTTTTTTCGGAATTCAACAAGTGACGCCCGCTAGTTTTGTGACACTATAATAAAAAAGTAATCGGTGCAAAATTTGAACTTGATCGGTCAATAACACGTGCCCCTAGGCCGTTGAACTTTAACACTTTTGATAATTTTCCTACCAATCTTCGAGTTTTTACTTCAGACCTCATACATCATTTCTCCTATGTTTTCAAAATATTTTTACAGCGAGGTAGCGCTAAAATTCATTTTTTTAATTACTTCATATCGTCTAAAGATTTTACATTGAATAAGAATGAAATAGTGCTATAGAAACTTTACCTTAATCGTACGCTTTTCTCAATGTATATCAATCGTGTGCATTTTTTCCCCCGATAGTCATAGATTGTCTGTAAAATACTAAATTGCTTTTGTGACTTATATTTGGTAAATTGATGGTGAAATTCCTCGATTAATTGTGCTCCTCTTTCAGTTGTATCATTCACAACTCTCAGCATTTTAACGATATCTCTTCCCTTTAAATAGCTTCCTTCATTTTGCCATGAATCAGGATCAAATAGGAAAACATCTTTTGGTGTTTGAAACTTATCAAACAGTTTTATTGACTTGTAATTGATTCTATAAAGAAGAAGATCTTTACTAAGAAAGTATTCCAAATCATCTACTGTTATCTGAAATTTTTTATACAGTCATCACACACGTCTTCACACACAGCATTTTTTTTTTTTTTTGAAGTAATGTTTTTTAATCTTCAAAGTTAATTCTCTCATCCAATACGGACAAAGCTACTAGTTCATCCCCTAAGTACCATAAGTGATTTAGGAAATTTTCAATCACTGCTTCTGCTGCATGTTTGTCATCATTTTGTACGATGCAGGCGTTTTAGACACTAGACTTTATATCAATTTAAAAGGCCTAGAATGGGTTACTGCGAAAAACTATATCTTCATACAACATTTAACTGTAAAACAGCATTTACGGGTATTCTCTTCATGTAAGGTCAATTTAAATTGTTTCCTAAATACATAAATATTCAAACAATAAATTCCTTTTGCCACCCATCTGGCTCACAGATAAGCTCCAGGTTGCCGAAAACATATCGCCGTAGGAGGGAGGACTTCACCAAGAAATATTATTACACCTTATGAGAATTCTCTGTAATATTTCTTAATTCTGCTTTCTACAAACAATAATACGTCATTAAATTCTTTTTTTAGAAATTAAGTGATATGTGTAGTTTTTGAATTTTGAAGCGTTTAAATAATAGAATATCGAGTCTAGAACTAAGAAAGGCAAGAACTTCTTTAAAGACACTCTGCAGTACGATTTCAAGTGCATGATGATAGCAATACAAATGCAATATATCACCGTTCAGCTTTTGCTCTAAAAAATTACATGCACAATTTATACGGCCTGTATTGTAAGCCGCTGTATAAAACATTACAGCTTGAACAGTTAGCAATAAAGAGCAATCATCTAAGATATCAAATACAACTGAAGAAATATCTCAGAAATTCTGAGTAGCTGTTCAACTTTGGGACCTGAAGCTATCATGGTAAGCCTATCGGCATTTTTTTCCAGTTACATCTGGTTGTAGCTTTGTATCCCAGGGAATAACTAAAAATCTAAATTTAAATTCATGAAATCTGATTTTACCTCTCGAAGATTTTCTCTTGCTCTCTTAAGGGATGTACGATTGATCATTAGGTTATTTGGATTTAAATTAAATTTACCGCATCTACATAGGCTGTTAATAAATGAGCAGCATCTTCGTCCCTAATATGGCATTTGTCTAACATTGATGAAATGTGAGCAGATATCAATAGTTGTCAAGCATTTTTGCGTTGTGGTAAACCAGATACAGAAAAAAAGGTTAAAGAGGTTAGGATATATACTCATTTCGGTTTCTAAATCTTGTGAATTGCAAGAGGAATTTGATGATAATAAAGGACTATGTACTGAAATAGAAGGCAGTTTAAAGTATAGATTTTTACATAATCCCGATCTGGATTTTTTTAAAATTTATATTTTAGATATGGAAAATAGAGTTTATTTTCATTGTAAGGTAATCAAGGATTTTTCAAAATTTAAATTATAAGAATGCATAAACATTTAAGTATATAACTAAAGAACAGCGAATCAAAATATAATTGTCATTACTTATATTTATAGCATGGAAACCTAGTGACCCGATATGCCACACCTATTACATACACAGAAAATTTTCTAAATCAACACCCCCAAAGCCTGGAGGAGGCAATTTGTTGCTGTCAAACATCACACATTAATGGCCTAGGCCGTTTATTATGGGCCTTTAGAATCCCTTGTGTCCATCTTGGTGGAAATAAATGTTCCCCTGCCGCTTGGTTTGAAACGAGCGCGAATAGCGGTATGCCTGTCCCAGGGCCATTGGTGTACATGTACCCTATGTAATTTGTAAAATTTTACAGAATGAAAGTGAGAGAATGGTAGTCTGGAAGTAGCAACATCTATTGAGGTTCAAAATTACTTTAAATATAAAACGCTAGAATTATTTTTACATAAAAAATGAGAAAATCCGCAATTTATTCTTCGAAACTTAAAAAAGGGGGCCCTAGGGGCACGTGTTAATATTCATGGATTGACTTAAAATTTTGCATGTATCATTTATTTGTATAATGGAACAAATTGGGGGGGCGTCGTGTAAAATATCTACAACTTCAAAAATAAGGACCACCCTAATATATATATATATATATATGTCTTTTAAATAAAACGAACCGCAACAAAATATGTTCTATCTTTCCTGAGATAAAGAATTTAAAGCCTTTTACGAAAATCCCAAGTGAGAAATCATGACAGGGCCGACATCTTTGGCGGTGTCTCTGGCCTCTATCTCGGCCCAAGATTTTTTTTGGGTAAAAAGAAAAAGAATTTCTTATTTTTTTATGAATTTTAACAAACGTTAAATTCAAAACAAATACGAGACCATAAAGTTACGCTCCTTGTTGAATTGACATGGATTCTACCTTATGATAAATGTTTTACAAATTCCGTGATAGAGGAAAAGAGCCCCAAAATGTATTTCGACAGGCCATCAACTTTTAACTGTGCCGAAGCGATACAGAAAGATTGCATTTCTGTGATTCATATTACAAATATCAAAAAGTTAAAAATTACCGTCGGTTGAACGGAATTTAACAAAATGTCACAAAAACCGTTTTTGCCATCTCATATTTGTTTCCAAGTTGGTCTTCAATTCGGCAATATATCACCAAATGATCAGTCTAAGATGCTATATTAGTTTTGCATTGAAATAAGTAATTGATAGCCACAAAAAATGAGTAAATAGGCCTTTTAGAACACCCGATTGAAATCAAAAAGGGGAGTCCACAACTGGAACGCACGCAGACCCCACATACGAAATTTAAAACTACAGCTTACTATTTTTGAGTTATGACTTATAAGAGATACATATGCACATCCAGCCGCCAAAAACAACGAAATAATTAACTTGTATGTACTTGAATGCAGTATTAAAAACTCTTTCAGGGGTGATTAAAATAGAAATTCATACTGAAATTCAAGTAAAAAATTTTCTATGAAAGCAATAACTCCCTTTACTTCGTATTAAAAAGTAAAACAGCGAAGGTCCTTTTTTTCGAAAACATCGGCCAATACCATCGGTTTTTCGATGGTTTTTATGGCCGATGGGCCGATGTTTCCTTCAGTTTAGCATCGGCCGCTGATGCCGATGGCTAAATTATTGAATCATCGGCGCTGATGCATCGGTCGAGTCCTAGTTTTTCGCAGCAACCCAATCGAGGTTCCTTTGAATAACATAATATGTCTGAAAAACTAGCAGCGTACAAAATGATGACAAATATGCAGCAGAAGCAGAGATTGGAAAATTCATAAATCATTTATGGTATTTAGGGGATAAACTAGTAGCTTTGTCGGTAATAGATGAAGGAATTAACTTTGAAGATAGGAAATGACTAGTCCAAAAAATGCTTTTGATAAGGAAGTCGTGTCTGATGACTGTTTAACAAATTTCAGATAACAGTAGATGATTTGGAAGGCTTTTTTAGTAAAGATCTTCCTCTTTATGGAATCAATTACGAGTGAATAAAACTGTTTGATAAGTTACAAATACTAAAAGATTTTTTCCTATTTGATCCTTATTCACTGCAAAATGAAGGAAGCTATTTAAAGGGAAAAGAGTTCGTTAAAATACTGAAAAATGTGAATGATACAATTGAAAGAGGAGCACAATTAATCAACGAATTTCACAACTAATTTACCAAATATGAGTCACAAAAACAATTGATTTTACAGACCATCCAAGACTATTGGAAAAAAATACACACTATCGAGATACATTGAGAAAAGCGTACGATTAAGGAATGTTTCTAAAATGTCACAAAACTAGGGGGCGTCACTTATTGAGTTCCGGAAAAAAAAATTTCCCATATAAATAAGGACCACCCTAATATATATATATATATATATATATGTGTGTGTGTGTGTGCTTTCACTTGCTTAAAGAATGCTAACAATAATGAAACTGTTAAGTGTTATTTTAACTGGTACTTTCAAATCAAATGCAGTCATTAAGAAACGTTTTGATTTCTCATTGTATAATACAACGGCTCCTGAATATGACTGTGCAAGTTTGAAACGCAATGACTAAAGCATGGGCGGATTTATGGGGGGGCAGAGGAGGGCAATGCCCCCCCAGTTTTGGGAGGACTTTATGTAGTAACAACACATTTTCCAAAAATTAAAAAAATATGTATTTATTTTTTTCCTTTTTTAAATAGTTCAGAAGGGTATGGGTGGATTTATAGGGGGGGGGCATAGAGACAATGCCCCCCAGTTTTGGGAGGACTTTATATAGTACAGTTAAACCTGTAAAGTTGACCACCCTTGTAAGTTGACCACCTGTCTATCTTGACCACTAATGTACACCAAATTTGAGTTGGAGTATTGTAAAAAACACTTTGTAAGTTGACCACTTGGTTTATTTTCTTAAACTTTCTTCAGCAAATTGTTTTTTTTTATTATCTATTTATTTATTATTATTATTATTATTATTTTATTTTTGATAGCTTCCCAAGAATGTTTTTAATGCTTTGATGACGGACTAGCATTTTACTAACTAAACAGCAGCAGCTTATACTGCTCTATATTCTCCAAACTTGTTTTTCATTTGTTGTTCTATTTGAGATACCTTTTTGTACACTGTTCAATGAAAATAGGTGTCAGTAGAAAAGTTCTAAGTCTTTTCTTTCAGTTGCAATATGTTGTGACAACATAGGAATTGGGCTACAAAGAGCAGACCCGTATCTATACATTTTGGGCCCCTCTGCTACAAAATATGTAGGGCCCCTCCCTAGGGGCCATCAGTGTCTATTTGTAAAGTAAATAAGTCTTAATGCTATATTTTTCTATTTTTTCTTCAATTTCTAGGGCCGTTAGCCCCTTTAAGGACACGGGCACCTCGCACAGCAGATACGCAGATCTGGGCCTGCTAATGAGTAAAGTTACATATTTCTGGTGCAAGGGATTAAGAGATAGGACATTTTAATTGTGCCTTTATGAACTGGGAGAGTCGAGCTTGTTGCTCTTTGTGCTATAAGTTTTACATAAAAAGGCTTCAAAAAGAAAGTTAGTTGAAATTGAGATTAATAAAAAGTATGAAATATTAAAATTGATTTAAAATAGAGAAAGCCAGAGACAATTAGCTGCCACATATGGAATTTCTAAAACTACAGTGTCTAATATAGTTAAAAACAAGGAAAAAGTAAAAAAAAAAAATATTTGGATAGTGTTTTTAATAATTGTTTCACTTTCAATGATGTTAAACAATGAAAGTGAGTTGAACAGAAAGAGTAAGGGTGAATTACTCAAAAAATGAATACATGGTGCAAGAAATGACAAAAAAAAAATAAATAAATAAATAAAAAATCATTACCACCCTTTATAAGTTGACCACCTGTCTAAGTTGCCCGCCAAAGTTCTGCACCGCGAGTGATCAACTTACACAGGTTTCACTGTAACTATAGTGCCTAGAAAGAGTAGTGTGCCGACCGGCGCTTTTTTCCCCACGATTCTTGAAGACAAATTGTATGAAAACCGCTAGAGGGCAGTGTGGTCGAGGTGAAACGTTCAATTTCGCGGTGTTTACATTAGTAGACGTGGGATTTTGTTACAATTTACTTCCGCGTTTCTCTTTTTTACCTTTATTTCATGAATATTTCATGAAACAGAGTTTAAGGCTTTTAATGGAGGCATCAAAGTTGAACATTAGAAGAAATAAAGCTTCATCTCGTTTCGTACCAGGGTGCAAAAGTGGATACAAAACATTCAAGGAAAAAGTTACGCTTTCTAAAGCTGCAGCAGGTGAAGAAAAACTAAAGTGGAATTCGTTAATTCCCAGGTTAGATCAAGTTTTTGATAAATATTGCTCAATTTGTGCTCTGCATTTCGAAAAACATTTTATTGAAACGCATTTTAAGCATATTATAAATGATGAGGAAGTTTTGATTCCTCGGGGAAAACCTTTTTTGAAAGATGAGGCAATTCCGACAATTCTGCCAACATATTTTGCTAAAAACTTACCAAAGAAAAGGTCCATCAGGAATTATGCAGTTAAAAAAATATTCGGTTTGAAAAAAATAAAACTTGATCTTTCCGCAGATGAAACTGAAATAACCACGTATAAATGTATTATAAATGAAATTGTTCATATTAATTTGCCTAACGAATATTGGGTTTGTATGAAATTAAAAAAATCTCCAAATATTGTAGTTTTTGTATATAATGCAAATTATGTGTAAAATAATATTGAGGATAAAAAGATCGTTATTGAAGTAGACACAAAGACAAGGATGTTTTCAAAACAAAATTTTACACAATTGGCTCTGAAAATTTTATACTTATATTTTAAGGCAAATGTATTATCAATCGAGATGGCTTAGGGCGCAGTTTGTTGTTGTTTTTAATGCCACTTGGGAGACTCAAGCCCCATTCATGTAGCCAGCATGAGTTTAAAGCAGAAAGGAGCGACTCCTGAGTCAATGAGGCCCCTAAATGAGAAAGAGCCCGACTCGGGCACGGTATATGGTAGCATCACCTCTACAGTTTATAGGTCTGGAGAATAGGTTGGAAATCTCCAGCAACGCCACTAGTGATGTGCCGGATCGTTAAACAAGTAGATCCGCGGATACGGATCCGGATCATTTGTGTCAAAATCCACGGATACGGATACGGATCTTAAAATTTTTTTTATTCAATTCAACTATCCAAGTGTAAAATTTGTTACGGAAGGTATTCCCGTCAGAATAATGGCAGTTTTTCAAAAAATGTCAACTACGGCAAAGATATAATCAAGACTATGATTTCCCTTTAAAGAAATCTTCGTTAAAATTGAGGGAGAGTTGGAAGGAATGGGTCAGCGCTGCATTAATGCTTGGATGGAATGTGAAAAATTATTTCTAGCTTACTCGGTAGATGTAGGATACAGGAGCAAGAGTGTAAAGTTGCTACTGGACAGACTAGAAATAATTTTTCCCATTTTATTTCAGCATAAATGCAGCGCTGACCCAATCCACCGAACTTTTCCGAACGACGAAATACAGAGTCGGGAACACCTTTACAAACAGTAAATAGAGAATTTATTCTCACTTTTCTTTAAAAGGATGCCGAGAAAAGCAAAAATAAAGAATAACAGAAACCCCAAATCAATAACAAAAACTAATATTAAATTAAAAATTTAAAAAAAAAAAAAAAAACGTGTGCCAGAGAGCCGACCTCATATTAAGATGAATTTCGTGGGTCAGAACACACATTTGTTAAGAAATATGAGCTGACAGCAGGTAAAAATTTTAAATCATTGAGCTTTTTATCCTTATCTTCCGACTATGAAATCGCTACCAAACACGCGTATAAAGGCTTAGAATTGCATTTAAAATTTACTTAACAAGAGTATAGCTCCTACTGTATATAAGTTGAAAGTTCCAAATAAATATCAAACGCAGAAAACTTCTTTCAATTATTCATTTCGTTGTTCGTTATTCATTTTTAACGTACGGGTAAATTTTTACTACCATAATTGGAAAAACTTTAAATCGGTTTTTAATTAATATCTCCGGTAATTAAAGTTCTACAAAAACGAGGCCAAGCTAAGAACACTTTCGATCAAGTCGCCTTTTGAACGAAAAATGAACTATCAAAATCGGTTCATCTGTTTAGGAGCTACGGTGCCACAAAAAGACACACTGATACACACTTTTAAAACTTATTTCCCCTTCCTTTTTGCAAAGGGGGTACAAATTGGCCTCGGAAATGATACCTTATAATTTAAATAGGGAATACAACCTAATTGAAACGGAATGTAAGTCTTTTATTCAAATATTTAAAAAATTTTAGAATAAAAAAGATCCGTTAAGATCCGTCCAAAAGTAACGGATACAGATCTTTATTTTCCCTCGGATATCCGCGGATACGGATACGGATATCCGAAACATCACTAGTAACCACACATCTTCCGAAATCTTAAAACAAAAAAATCATGACTTTTTCTTTTTTGAATAGTTCAATGAAAATGAATGAAAAGCAAATTTCCTTTTCTGATAAGAGAAAAGAAAAAGAAAAAAAAAGAACGAACATCAAATACAAATAGTACAGCTGTCACTGGGGTGCTGAAAATGTGTCTAAATTCATTATTTTGGACTGAAAACCATTTGGGCAAGTATATGAATGAAAATATAGGCTAAATGAGCTATACATTAAGCTGCAACACTTATAATAATTGACGATTATTTCAACAAATTAGAACCTAAAGCAAAAGGGAAAAATTCCCCCCTCCCCCATTCGGGCTAACAGAACGATCTACTTGTTATGATTTGTGTCCACATTTCAAGTATTTATTTGTGCATAATATTTATGTTCTTAGTATATTAATTGGCCTTTTTAGAAATTCTAAAAAACATAAGTTTTTTTCTTTCTCTCTCTTTTTTAAAAGAGAGATAGAGAGAGAGAGAAAATAAATACTATCGCAAACTGAATAAATTTCAGTTATCTGAGTGTTCTGATTAAATGAATATTTTTACTTAGAGGGAGAGTACAATTTTACTTACTTTATAAATATTGTTTAAAAACTAAGGTAAGTCATAATCATCTAAGTGAGTCAGTCATTGTTGAAATCTAAATAATTCAGTCATCAAAAGTTTTGGAAAAATTTGCTGAAATTTTATCAAAGTCTATAAAAACCTAACAAAGATTGGTAAAATGGTAAAAATCCTTTAACCGTAAAAACTGACGAATTTTCGTAAAAATTACAAAAAAAAAAAAAAAAATCAAGCAAAACTTTACAGGTAAGAGTGAATTAATTACAAACAGGGTCGAAGTTGCCTATAAGATAAACAAGCTGTTTGCTTCGGCCCCTGCTGTGAAGTGGGTCCGTATAACTCCCAAAAACAATTCATGATTCGTTCCCTAAAAAATGGAAATTGCTTGAAAAAACTAATTTCATTTTTAAGTGCTTGAAAACTTTGAATATTTGCAAACGTGTGGCTACAAACCTTAAATTTTAAAATTTCTAACAAATGGTAGAGTGGGAGGAATGCCAACATATGTCAAATTCAGCTCCTTGCCACATCTTGTATTAAAAATGTAAAAATCATAGTTTTCACGTTTGTAACATATTATTTGAAATAAATTTTTGTGACTCACATGCTTCATATCTTGCTATTTATTCAATCCTGAATGCAGTATTTTGGAAATTCTTTTGTATTGATTGCTTTTATCTTTTACTACTTCTGCATACTGTCTATCTGTTTAGCACGGAAAAAAAATACACTACTTCTATTTCTTTTCGTTTTCTGCCCCACTTGTAACTAACTGAACAAAAGTTGTTGTCATGAGAAATCTATGGTTTCCTTTTCAAGTTAAAATAGCTATTTCTCCCAAAGTTAGAACAGGACTGCAAAAATGTACAATCAAGTACTAAAATACCAGAGACTAGAAAGTACAAATGAAGTGCGTTAAATAATTTTATTTATTCTAGAGTCCTTGAAAATAATTAGATAAATCTTTGAAAATCCTAAGCAAAGTAGGCTCCAATTACTTCTACTGCATATTGTTAATCTGTTTATCCAGGGAAAAAAATGATACACTACCTCTATTCCTTTTCGTTTTCTGCATTACTTATAATTACTTATAAGGTTGTTGTAATGAGAAATGTAGTTTATTTTCTCTTTCAAACTTAAAATGGCTGTTTCTTACAAAGTTTGAACTATACAGTACAACTGTATAATCTAGTCATGAATTTCTATGTCTATCCAATTAACCTTTATAAGGTTTCAAAATGCAAAATTTTATATCCATTTTACGAAATTTCCTCTGAGGGAGAAACCCCCGGCCCCCTAAAATTGAAGATATTCTACTTCCCACTTAAAAGGGAGTCCTGCGTCACTCTCTTTATGCCAGCTCCCTCTCTTAAAGTCAATTCAAAAAGGACAGCATGAAAAGACACTTTAATGAAAACGACACACAAAAAAGTAAGCATGGACTTATGCATCACAGGAAACAGACAAAAACATAGGAGTGGAAGGCAATAAAAATGTTGCTAAAAAGAAAAAAAAAATGCTGCCCCCCCCAGGAACTCAGTTCTAAATCCGCCTATGGACTAAAGCAATATTATCAAAAACGAAAAGTGTCTATTGAACTGTGTTGGTGATTGTAAGATGATGCAAAAATAGGATCCTTTACGTTTATATATGTATATATTAAAATTAGATTGGGCAGGTTGCCAAGGTCATTATAGATCATTTCGTATCTGGGTATCATGTCTGAAAAAAAGGATCAAAAATGTTTTGTTCACATCTCTGGAAATTTGAGTAATCCAGACCTGAGTTACTGAAAATTCATGTCAAGCATATTTTTATTCCCGTTTTGTATATATCGCGTGCGTATTGTATTCACGAAAAAAATTTCACTCAAAAGTCGACCTTAATTTCCATTTTGCTCACCCCTGAAGGAATGTTGAGTTTTTTTTTCGAGTCGACTTATTTACATCTATACCTAAGAGCGTATAGATGCCTGAAATATCCATTTTGACGATTCCTGAGTTAATTATAACGTGTTTTCTCGTGACATCTGTGTGTATGTACGTAGATGTGTATGTATGTTGCATAACTCAAAAACGGTATGTCCTAGAAAGTTGAAATTTGGTAAATAGACTCCTAGTGGGGTTTAGTTGTGCACATCCCATTTTGGCTGCATTCGGTTGTTTCTAAAGGGGTCTTTTGCACCTTTTTTGGGGGGAAATCATTGTTAATTTCGATGCAAACTCAAGTGGTGTTATAATTTGGCGAACGCTTGGCGATATGTTGCCAGTCCTTTGTTTACCAAGTTTTCTGGCCATCTTGGCGAAACATTTGCCTTTTTTTTTTTAAATCTGGTTTCAATTTGGCCACTGTTGGTGATATTTAGAGAGTTAACTATTGAATCACATTAAAATTGCCAATAATAGGGAAATAACATTAAATTGGTGTAAAAGGAAGTCATGTGATGCACACATCTGCGCGTTTATGTTCTGTATGCAAAACCTGTTTTGTTGAAGTTCAAGCCTGTCTGTTTTTCAGAAATTATTCTAATTTTATCTTGGAATAGGTATAGTAATATGTTATCAATATTTTGTCATGATATTTTAATTATACTTGTAAGAGATTGAGCAGTAAATGTTCATATTTTTGGCTGGTTTGTTAGATTTGAGAATTGGTATTACAGACTCGTAATTGTCCTGATAAAAAATATTTTGTCCTAATTTGTCCTGGTTTTTAACTTTGTATTCTAATATTCTTTTTTTTTTATTTTTTTTTTTTTTTTAGATAAATTTCAGGTATTGATATTCTTTGAAAAGAGGACCTTAATCTTAACTTTTAAGGGTTAAAATTTAGTGATGCACTGATTTATCAGCCACTCTGCTGGTTATCCTATCGGGCAATTTTAGCCAATTAATGCGTGAAAAATTATTAATTTTTGAGAACAAATAACTATGTTGAATGAATTTTAGCCAATGAATAAGCCTTTTTTATTTTTTATAGAATCATTTAAGTTTCACTTGATTGAAAGTGATGTTCCAAATTTATCAGCGTACAGGGATCTGGCCAGAGGAAATTTGGGTCAGTTAACAGACCTTTCACGAAAATCCAATCAACCAAAATGGACCTTTCACAAAATCTCGATCAACCAAAACGGACCCTTCACAAAATTCTGATAAACAAAACAGATCTTTTCACAAAATGTTTATTGAAAGAGCAAATCTTAAATCAAAACGCAGCAAAACGATGCTAATAGCCCAGTCAATGAAGGTAAAAAAATTGGCTTTGTCGCAACTAATTTAGGGAAAGCTAAATTTTTGCAGGATGTTAGCAAATAAAGTATACACTAAAAAAATACAAAGTCCCGACCCCCACTCCTCTTGCTTTCTCCCCCACCCTCCTCCGAAACATTGCAAGATCAGTACTATGATTATACGTTCTTCGTGTCACAACTAATTGGGGGACAGCTGAATTTCGGCAGGATGTTTGTACATAAGGTACACACTAAAAAGCCACAAAGTCCCGGCCCCCAACCCTCTTGCTTTCTCCCCCACCCCCGTCCGAAACATTGCAAGAGCAGTACTATGATTATACGCTTTTTGTGTCGCAACTAATTAGGAGAAAGCTGAATTTTGGCAGGACGTTAGTAAATAAAGAAAACACTGAAAAAACACAGTCCCGACCCCTACCCCTCTTGATCCCCCCCCCCCTCCCCCGCCCTCTCCGAAACACTTAGACCATCAAGAGCAGTACTATTATTATTCGCTTTTCTTTTCGCAGTTAAGAGAAAGCTGGATTTTTGCACGGTGTTAGTACATAAAGTGCACACTAAAACCTACGCAGTCCCGACCCCAACCCCTCTTGCTGCCCCCCCCCCCCTCCATCGAAAACATTGCACACGGATCAGTTCAGTACTATGATTGTACGAGTATAGCTTGAAAATTTATGATGTTACCGGCGTGTTCCTTTTTTTATTTCACTCCTAACAATATTATAAACCAGTGGTGTCGAACCTAAGGGCCAGGTGCCGTATCCGGCACGCGAAACTGATCCGTGTTGCCCGTTTTGTGAAATGTTACAACTCGAAAAGCACGATTAATGACAATGTTACAAATTGTTAGCCAAATCATTAGAAATTGGTTTCTGAAAACATTGTTGGGTGCCACTGTTATACACAAATTATGAAACATACACTTTTTCTGTAGATAGCTCAGTTTTACCATTTTACCAACTTAATCATATGCAGTAATCTCACAACAAAAACCAAAAAGTAACTTCAACATATTAATAACTTTTTATCATTACATCTTGGAAAGGAATGTTTGAACAAAATTTATAGATAATAATATGAAGCAGAAGAATGGGTTTGGAAATATATTTCAAGCAACAGACTGATTCCTAAGATCATGACAATTACCTCTTTGCTCCAAGCGAAATTCTCCTACTATCTTGCAACTGTAAAACACTGTGTTGCAAACTGTAGCTGTCGTAAAACTGGGTTCGATTGTGCGTCTATGTGTGGACACTGTAGTGCAATGCATTGTAACAATATTTCAGACCAAGTCAACAAACTGTTAAATGACTCCTTATAAAAGAAAAATTGTAGTTATAATAAATTGATGCCTTTTTTTTTTAATGCAACCTGTTTTTCAGAAACCAGTTGCTACTTAGTTCTCGAGTTGAACATTTCGCAAAACAACGGTTCACACTGATCAGTTTCATGGGCCGAATGTGACCCGTGGGAAGTAGGTTGGGCACCGCTGGTTTATAATATTTTAAGGAGTAAAATAAAAAAAGGAATACTCCGGTATCATCATTAGTTTCCGAGCTGTAAGCGTATAATCATAATACTGCTATTGCAATGTTTCGGACAGGGCGGGGGGGGGGGGGGGGGGGGAGCAATAGCGGTTCTGTCCAACCACGGATTGTATGGAATTTTCAAACGTCCAGATAAGATGAATCTATCTGAATGAGGGGGAAAGTAAAAATTTGATGCTGTTATTTCTCTCATTTGAATTAGACTCTGCTTCTGCAAAAGCTGGCATCGCTAAAAAATAATAGATTCATCCATTTCCGGCTGTAAAACGGATGTTTGTCTTTCCATACAATCCGTGGTCAGACAGTAGGGACTGTTTTTTTTAGTGTAAGTATATCAACATCTTGAGAAAAAAAATCAGCTTTCCCGTATTTAGTTGGGACAGGAAAAGCGTATAATCATAGTACTGCTCTTGCAATGTTTCTGGGGGGGAGGGAGAGGGGTGCGGGTCGGGATTTTGTCTTATTTTAGTGTATACTTTTTGTACTAACATCTTGAAAAACATCCGCTTTCCCCAATTAGTTGCGACACGGAAAGCGCATAATCATAGTACTGCTCTTGCTGTATTTCGGAGGGGGTGCGAGGGAGAAAGAGTGGTGGGGGTCAGGACTTTGTACTTTTTTAAAGAATACATTACGTACTAACATCCTGCCAAAATTCAGCTTTCTCTTAATTAGTTGCGACACGAAAAGCGTACAATCATAGTACTGTTCTTGCAGTGTTTCGGAGAGGAGGAGGGAGGGGGGAAGAAAAAGTGGTGGGGGTCGGGACTTTGTACTTTTTTAAAGAATACCTTACATACTAACATCCAGCTAAAATTCAGCTTCCCCTAAATTAGTTGCGACACGAAACCTTTATTGACTGGGCTATAAAAAGGATATTTAACTTTAAATAAACTCTTATTTGCCGTTTTTTTCTTTAAATGCCTACATTTTGAAAAACACAATCTTTTTACATCCAATATGAGAATTATATTTTATTCTTTTTTCAAGCTAACTTCGCTTTATTAGGATGCAAATAAATGAAAAATCTCTCTATTTTTGCAACAACACTTATTTCAAGTTTTTAAAGCGAAATTCCATTTTCTTTTATGAGTCAATAACTAAAATGCTGAATCAATGGTTTATTTTTTATTTTATTATATATATATATATATATTTGCTTCAACTGTGTCCAGATATTAATGATATGTTTATCATAGGACTCTAAAATGCTATTCTAAAATAATTTTATTAAAAATATATATTTTACAAGCCGTTTTTATACTTTTGATGCCTTCACTTTGAGGATTGCGATCTCTTTGCATCCGCTATGGGAATCTGATTTTTCGAATTTTCGGTGTTTAGTACACTTTGTTAAGAGGTAAACAAATAATATATATCTATATTTTGGAAAAATCACAGAGTTCAAGTTTTTAACGAAATTCTGTGCTCTTTAACAATGTCTTGGTTCAAAAAGTTAAATGCTGAATGCCTGCCTGAATTTCTTTCTTACAAGAGTTTAAAATACTGTATATGTAACATTTCTAGTATAATTTAACATAATGTAGAATGGCAAATAAATATTAATACTTGATGGGTGCCCATCTCCCAGAGAGCGATGCTGCTCCCCCCCCCCCCCTTCCAATACTCAAAAAACACTCAAGAATGATATTCTGCACAGAAAAGAAGGAAAACACTCAACTTTAAATGTCAATGATACAGTTTGTGCCATCTCAAAATTCTAAAAAAAAATTTTGCAAAATTTGATTTTTTCAAAAATTAATTGATTTTTTTTTACAAAAAACGGACCCTGTGAAAAATCCTGGACAGACCACTGGCATATTGAAAAACCACAAATGGCATTAGTACAGTTAGCATTTGACGAAAATTTCCCATTGACAAATTCGAACGCTGGGCTGAAAAAACACTCCACCCATACTACTTGTGAAATGTTTTTGTACGAGTAATGCTTTGCATATGATTAGTGCTTCTACTACTGTCTAATCTTGTAAATTATGCTAAGTTATTCAAAATACCTCCCTCTCCTGTTGCCCTTAGTCCCTTAGATGGGTGCAAGACCTTCCGTTTCAGGACGGATTTCCGTCTTGGACAAAATTTTCGAGACAGAGGTTGGAACAGAAAGAAATTCAAAGACTTTCCTTCAGTTTTTACTCAAAAAAGAAAAATTGAGTGTTTGAAAAATATGCTTTAATATTACTGTACCGTTTCATAACCACGAATTTACATCGACATTCTCTCGATTTTCCGACATGGACTTGTTTTGTTTGCAACGTGTGCTTTTGGAGGAGTAGCTATAGACCCACGCCGTTTAACTTTTTAGGTTGCTCTTATTTTCAACTCACTGCATTGCAGACCGCGGAGTTGCTCACTATTCTCCCTGATTTATCGAATTTACCGTCTCTATTTGAAAATGTAGCCTTTTCTCTTTGTATTTTTGATCATCCTTTTGGTTTTTTTTTTTTTTTTGCAAAAATGTCTTATAGTTGAATCTGAATCACCAAATGAGAGTGATTGCTGACAGGATGAAATGTTTACGCCACAGCAAAGGCGTCCAGATACTAGGCAAAATGGGAACTATCAGGGACTTTAAAGGTTTTAATGAAAATGGGAATTTTAGAAAGAATCGGGGGGAAATTTCAAGCTAAATTGAAACACTGATGGACAACTGTTCCTGCAGTTTTGACATGTTTCTGGTAAAATATTCTAAGACTTGAGGAATCACTAAATTCCAATGTCTTTCAATCTAACACTCGCTAGAATGGAAATATGGGGGGGGGGGGGAGAGAGAGAGAGGAAAAAAAAAGAAACGAGAAAAATAACGGCTGCACGAATTTTCCAAAAAACGCTGCTCTTGCAAAGAGGGTTAGTCCGCAAATTAACCCACGATACTAAGGTCCTAAAACGTTTGCATTTTGGACAATCTAAGAGGGAGAGGGGGTGGGGGCTACTCAAGGGCTCTATAATGAAATATTGAAAAACTGAGTTGAAAGTCATTTTTGAAACTAGGAGTGGTTCGGGATTTTTCCTCTGCAAACTCTTAAAAATTTATAAGTCAAAAATGTTTAGGTTGT
Source organism: Uloborus diversus (assembly GCF_026930045.1). NCBI lineage: Eukaryota > Metazoa > Arthropoda > Arachnida > Araneae > Uloboridae > Uloborus > Uloborus diversus. The sequence continues at coordinate 93,245,446 of NC_072732.1, read as the reverse complement.
CTTTAATGATGTAAAAGTAGGGAGTGGGAGGTTTTTAAAAAAAATCGGAAAATGGAGTTTTTTAAAAACACTAATTTAGGCAATCTTTGGTGAATTGGTGAGAGATGGTTTTGGTATTCTAACCTGAAAATGTTTTGTAGCTGATGTATTCAAAACTATTTGAGGCTATACTTAAATTTCTTAATAGAAAGGGAATTTGGGCCCCTCTCCCGAAAGTGTTTGTAATCTTAAGGCTGTTCCGGTAGAAAAACATGCTAAACTTGACTCTTTGGGAACAGCGACAAAAAAAATCTAATCGCCGGATTGCAATGAAACTTTTTACTATATCAGATGAATGTGTAGAAAACAACGTACATGAAGTAAATTGCTGCTGAGTTACCTACATTTATCACAAAATGATATTAAAAAGTACTTTTTGTCAAATATGAAATATTTCTCTTGAACACATTCATGAAAAATCATCTAAACACAGAGATTCGAGATTTTTTTTCTCTGAACCATAGAAACAATGTAGACGCATTGCAATTGAAATATTTTGTAAATATCATTAAAAAAATTTTCAATGCTCACGTGTTCTGAAACTTACTCGATTCTGTCCACTAATCTTATAGTTGCCTAAAGTGCCAATAGATGGCGTCAAAAACTCGTAAGGAAACGTGAAATTAAGGTCTATTTTATTAATAGTTCGGCTTTTTTCTCATTTTTATGCTAATAAATGATTCCATATGGACCATAAACTTTCTGTTACAAGTTTCATTCCTTCATATTCTTCATAAATCAGTCTAGATTTTTTTTTCTCTAAAACCAATTGTTCGTGATCGCGTGGAGATCCCGCCGGACAAATATCGCCATCAGTGAGTTTTGCAGATGAACTAGATTTTTGCGAAAAAGTGAGGCTTTCCATGCGTGTGCCTGAAGTGATGGCCAGTGGTATCGGATGTCAGTGCTTGTAGCTTATGCTTGAGGCGGCAGTGATTATAGTCGAGGAAAGAGAAAGGGGGGAGGGAGGACATCCCCGTGTGTATTTTCCGTGTTGTTAGAAACAGGTGGGTGAAGAAGAAGTGGAGGATTGGCCTACGAGTGCTCGCCACAGAATTTTTCCTAATCCGCAATGAATATCTTTCTGAATTGACGCAACAGAGATCATTAAAATTTCGTGATATTTTATTTCAACAACGGTTTTAACTATTTTTCAAGAAGTAATTAATATTTTCTAATGTTAACGAAGGACAAAGATGATCTGAAAATAGTTCTTATTTAATAAAAAAACCTTGCTCAATCCATTTGCGCAGGTGTGACATCTTTGTGCATATATTTGCCCTTTATAACAAAGAGCAAAGTATTATGTATGATAATATATGAACTTTCAAAAAAAAAAATTGAACTTGAAAAGTAAAGATTTTTACATATTGTGTGCGTACGCGTAATATAGGCTCAAATCATTACCTTGTAGACACGAAACTTTTTTAGAAAGTAGGTACTTCATATATTATGTAACGTTTAATGGTTTTTATATTTGAATGTATCAAAATTTTAAGACAAAGCTTAAAATTCTGGGAATAAATTGCAAATACAAGCATAAAAATGTCAAATTTGTGCAAATGGATTAAGTAAATCTTCATCTCAATTTTATACTTTAAAGTTTTAGACTTGGAAAAGTAACAGATTAAGTAAACATTATATTGATAAGCGTTAATTTAAATTGCACAGGAAGTATTATAGTGTGATCCGCGAGTTACTGACCATCAGCCAGTAAGTTCAACTAATTTGTAACAAAGGTTTTGATTTGACCATTATGAAGGTTACGTACGATATACTTACAGAGACATCTAGAAGTTTTCAAGGAAGTCACTTTTCTTACTGGTGCAAATTGTTATCAGATAAAATGTTGAATCACCTTTTTCTAGGTTAAATTTAATTTTACAGGTTCATTTACTGAGATATGCTGATCAATGCTTATTCTCAGTGAAGGAAAAAAAATGCATTTAATAACTATCCATTTATGCTGTTTGTTATTGAAGGTTGGTCGATTACATGCATTGATCTAAAATGCCTTCAACGCCAGTAATTGACAAACACGATCTACCTGTAGTAATGACATAGTTAAATGCTAGTTTTAAAGGTTTTTTCTTTATACCAAAGTAATTACAAACATTTTTATGTTAAAGATATGAATGTGTATAGTACAACTTTTATTGAGAAAAAAAATATTTTAACCATTAATTGACTAGCTTGGTTAATTACTAATGCTCCAGATCAGCGGTTCCCAACCAGCATGCTGTGACTTCCAAGGGAGTTGCGAAGAATTTCTTATAAGAGAACACATTCAAAATCATATCATTAAACAGTTTAAAAACTAAAATATGTAGAGGAAAAAAATCATTTTAGAGAAGCATCAATACTTGAGCATAGTGGCGAATTTAAAGAGCCTGATGATCCCTCAGCATTATTACATTTTGGTTTACGGACTTGCATCCCTACAAATTGCCGCGAAAGAGTCGAAAAAAACCTCCCTATAACATTATCTAAAATTGTCTGAAAGTTCGTTTTTGGAACTTCAATATCGAATTTTTTTGTGAGACAGTCTCTTAACCCCAACCCTCATCCTGAAAGATGTCATGTAATTGCGTTTTCAGGACTTAATTTTGGAAATATTTCGAGAAGTTCCTAGAACCCTATCCCATTCCCTAAAAATAGCAAAGAAATGGATTTTTAAGCTTTCAATTTCGGAAAAATTTCACAGGAGTGCCTTCTATTCCTTTTGCATGATTAAAGACCGTACAAACATTCCTTTTCAGGATTTAAATTAAAAAAAAAATTCCGGGTGAGGGTCTCCGATCGTTTCGCCTTGCCATCTAAGATAATCTACTATTCTATTTCTGAAACTTAAATTTTCAAAGTTTCCTTCATATTACCCCCAATCATTTCTCTCCCCCCCCCCCAATCACTAAAACTTGATTAAAATACGTTTTGGAGACTTCAATTCCGGAAAAATTCCGGGGGAGAGGCTACCTATCCAAACATTTGCCTAATATTTAAAGGAACAAACAAAAAATACGAACAAAAAGACTATTTTTTTTAAAAAATATTTCTAAAATATAGGAGGTTCCAATGGCCCCTCCTCACCCTGATTTCCCAAATGACGGACCTGAAATAAACTTTGAAACGAAATCCAGGAAGGATAGATCGTTTTATTGATTTTTAAAATATTTTTGGGGGAATACCCCATTGGATCTCCCTTTTTGCTACATATTTTCATGGTTTTCACCTCTCTAGCCCTTCCGAAGAATGCTCGTAGTCATAGTATATATTCCATTCTCCTCCAAATAAAAATGATGACAATCAAATGACTACTCATCATCGAAGGGGGGGGGGGGGGGGGAGTTCACTAATCTTGCTAAAACAAAAGGAAAAAAAAAACAGTATTTAGTTAAAATTTCATCACGTTTGGGAAGCAGAGAAGTGCTTGAACTAAATCCAATAAGTAACTTTTCTAACTTGGTTGTCCGTTTTCTGCTCAAGTCATTGTGGCAAAACAAGACGCATGTTTTATTCTGATCAACGTTTTGAATACAATCAACTTTAAACTATAATACTCAAAAATATACTGTCGTGAAATGTATGATAAATTTACATTTTCCCCACTCAAAATTGAACATTTATATCTCTCATATACAGTCGCCTTCCGCTCCAAAGCGATTCAACTTACGCCAAATGCCTATAACGCGAGTTTTTCTCGAGTAACGAGTGTTAGAGCTAACGCTAATTTCTCACCCACAACACGAAAACTTTTAGAAAGGAATCGTGGCGCAAAATGACGGCTTCGCTATTTACTACTAAATATTAGTTTCGTGAATATACTTTCATCCTTTTAGCATCACTAACTGCTCTAGTTCCCACCCAGCGCTAGTCAAAACATCGCTTTGTTAGTGTGTATAAATAACAACTCCACAATTTTCTTTTAATATTTTAAATTCTAAATATGAAAGGTTATGAAATATTCTGCACCAAAGCACGCTGTTTCATGCTATGTTTGTGAAGATAGAAGGAAAAAGTGAAAATTTGTAACAAGATAACGAATTCTTGAACGCTTGAAACTCTAAAAAATGGTTCGAAGGCAGTGGCGGATTTACCAGGGGGGTGGTGGAGACGACCGCTCCCTCCGTAACTGTCATTTTCGAAAACCAATAATATAGAATTAAAGGAATTACTAGCTTTCGCTATTAATTTCAATCAAGTACATTCCACAAATTTGCTTTAAAATTAAGTTGAGACAGTGTAGTCGAAGATGGACAGCATTACCCACTTTTTAATTTGAAACCGAAGCTCGCCCCTCCCCCTCTTTTTTGAACATTAATAATTTTTATATTTCTATATGTATCTTCCAACCTTTTTCTTCCATGGACTACACTATACTGGTATGATGATACATTTTGCTTATGATTTAGAACAGTGGTTTCTAACCCTGGGGGTGATAGCCCCCAAAAGGAAGGGCGATAAGTTTGTGAGGGGCGATAGGGGGTGATTAAAATTTAAAATACAGGCTAAAAGGGGGCAATTGATTCCCTCCCCCCTACATAGTGGGTTGAGGGGAGGAATATGGCTTTCACGTTTTTTCAACCGCCACCCCCTTGAAAAGAATGTAAATCCGCCACTGATCGAAGATAGCACAGCAATACTGTATAGTACTATTACAGTGTAGTGCTTTATTATTACTGCATACTGTATATGTACCGTACTTTTTTTTTTTCATGTCTCTCTCTCCCATTGATAATTGATATTGTGCATCGTTTGAATACTGCTGTTTTTTTAAAAATACGATAAAAATTCAGCTGTTTATGCAAGAAACGGTAATATATTGTTAAGAAATGGTCTGGAACAGTTTAAAGGGTGTTTAAAAATGTTCTTAAATAATTGGATAAGTTAATACAAAATTTGTATATTGTACTGTACACGTATATTTGTATATAACACACACACAAAATCAACTCCTTCAAAGTTTCAGTAAAGATACTCAAGTTAGTTGAAATCTATGATCTAATAAACTTTAATTTTAAAAGCACCAGCTTTGATACGGTGCTCCAAAACTTGAATTTGTTTATGTATATATATGTTTTTTTTTAATTATAAAATGAGAAGAAGCTTACTGATGATCAATTGGGTGACGGAGAATTAAAAACAGCAACAATAGTGATAATAATAATAAACAGAAATTTAAAATTAACTTTAAAATTTCTTTCTATTAGAATTATGTTGTCTGAAAATTAATTTTTTTTCTCTCTTTTTTCTTCAAGTCCTTATTCTATTATACCCTTCTCAAATAGTTTCAATTATGCGTGCTCAGTCATTTAAAACGAAGGGCATCATGACCAGATAATTGGACAGTTCGGGCAATTAGAGTTTGGATAACTGGAATCCTACTTTGATATAACACAAATGTAATGTATCTTCAAATTCTGAAACCTGTAATTCTGTTATGGGGGAAAAATTCACTTCAGAGAACTCATAATTTAAAAATATTGATTTTATTTTTAAAAAACCATTTTTTGTGAAGTTATTTCTGAAATTAGATTTTTTTTGGAGTTTTAAATAATAAAAAATGTAATAAACATCCATGGAATGACACAACCAATGATTAAAAAAATTATAATAACGAAAATTTAAAAAGAATCGCCGTTTTTGGTTCTGGACCAAAAATGGCCGCCAGGGGGGGATTTTGGAATGCCTCCCCTTTGTAAAATTTTTGTTTATACAATGTTTACAAGCATGCCGAGTTTCATAATTTTATCACAATTTGCAGTTTCTTCCCCCGTAGCCCCCCCGACTATTTCCAAGTTAGGCGAAAACTAAGATCGATCTCGGGGGGGGGGGGGAGGGAGCTGTTCCTCCCCCTCTTTGCACGACTGGGCCCTGTTAAATGCCGTAAAAAACTATGTTTTCTTCTTCAAAATTTTAAAAGATTCGTACCACCAAGTTTTCTCTGTAATTCCATGGTAATTTTTGTGGACCTTTGTCATGAACAAAAGGTAAAATTCCTCGTAAAGATTAAAAAAATGTGACCTTTCAAAGACAATTTTCTTTTAAACTGTCCAAGTCTGATTTAACAAACTTTCCAGTCTTTTCTATTACTATTTAGCAATTTCTATAAATGCAGCATGAAGGAAACAAAGCTTCTAAAGATTAATATTTAAAAAAAAAAAAAAAACTACATTAGATTGACAACTTTTATTAGTAGATTTAATAGCCAAAAAGAAGACATTTCTAAAATATGTTGCGATAAATTTACCGAAGTTTCCGCGGTTAAAAAGATGAACCCTTGGTATAACGAAATCATTTCTGATCTAAACTTCAAATCGAAGCAAAAATGCTCTCATCTCATTTCTCTGCAGCGGTTTTGTTTGCTTTTCCGATTCCTTCGCGCTGTCAATGCCTGAAGGCACTTGAGGGGTGTGTTTCGAACAATGAAAGACATTCCTCACTGACTCCTCTGAAGAACAATATCTCCTCCACACAAATTCCGGTTTGTCCCCTTTTCTGGATGTCGCGTAAATCCTGTCAGTTGTAAAACTAGTTTGCGGCTAAAACGTACAACGAGCATGATGCTTTCGTCACAACCAGGGTGCAACATTTTGCGCCATCTATTGGGTAAAGGAAGTTTTTTTCATAAAATGGGACACTCTTAAAACTTGGGGTTCGGGGTCCCCCTTCCCTGAAAAAAATTCAAAGCTGAAGCATTCAGAACTCAGCTTAAGATAATCTTCAAAGACTTTCTGTCAATAAATTTTAGAACTTTAATTCTAAAAACTTCGATGATGAAAAGGGGGGGGGGAGAACCACAAGTTTAAGTTAAATTTCGTGAACTTAGGGAAGGGGTTAGGAGGGGGGAAAGCTCCCCCCCCCCCGAAAATTTCTCCATGCTGAAGTATTGAAAGACTATTTTGGCGTTTTTTCAGTGAATTAAGAGTTAGGGAATTCGGGGGGTCTTTCTCGGAACATTTTTGAAATTGAAGTCTTAAAACTTTGGGTTATCTTTGGCGATGTGAGGAGGGGAGTTGCTCTTACAGTAGAATAATAAATCTTAAACAAAAGTTTACACTGCCTTTAATAACCACAAAGAGAGGGGGAGCGGGTATTTTGCCGCGCAGCTCGAAATATTTACGTTTCTGAAATTTTAAAAGCTCTGTTTTGCACTATCTTTGGATGACTTAAGGGGGAAGGGAGAGGAAGCTTCTTTCAAAAAGTTTCCGAAATTAAAGTGTTAAAATTTTTAGGTGGTCATAAGTCATGTTTATAGGTAAGAGGGGTACTGTTCCTAGAAAAAAAAATTTAGAAACTAAAGCCTCTTAATACTCAAATTTAGGATATTTGTGGTGAATTCAGAAAAATGGGTTCAGGAGTTCTCTTCCGAAAATTTTTGGAGCTGAAATATTTAAAACTCCACTTTCGAATATTTTTGAGTGCCTTAAGAGGGATGTGATTCGGGGCCTTCCCTGGGGTGAGGATTCAGTTCCCCTATTGCTATTTTAATTAATGAATATTGGAAACTACCTCATTTAAAAAATGTATCTACTTCACTGAAGTGGTTTTTTTATGGCTAATTTCACCACCTCTTATCTTATAAAAGAATTCTTTTTCAAGTGAAGACTGTGTGGGGGAATGGCGCCAGTTTATTATAATTAGTCTTGCATACCCTTCCCCCACCTTTCCTTGAAAAAATTGATGCAAGAGTCCCTATCCCCCCCCCCCCCCCCGCCTTTCCCGGAACTTTACCAAAATGGCCTACCATTGCATTTTTTGGACTTCAATTAAAAAAAATTTCTTGGAGAGGACTCGCAGACTCCCCGTTATTGGCGGTTTTTAGGTTTTTTGGAATCACGATATCAAAACTCTTAAACATTACAATTTAAACCAAGTTCATGTTGTTAGAAGAATCAAAAGCTTAAAATTCAAATGAAACAGATTCCAAAACTGGCATATTTAAAATCTCCAACATTTATACACATAAATTTCTTTAAGCATACATGCTTGGAGGGGGGGGGGGGGAACTGAAAATATTTTCCGTCTTGAACACATCACCAAACTTGCACCCATGGTCCCTTATGTTTGTTGCAAATTAAGTTCTAAACACTTGCTATTGATTTGCTTTAAATTTTGCATTAACTGCAATCTGTAGTTTTCTGAATTAAATAAAAAATTAAAAGAAAAAAACGAGAACTTTGTATTATTATTAAATAAAATTTCATGCAATAAAATTATTAGCATTGAGGAAAATACTCCTAGATTTATTTAATGTTAAGTATACATTTTGTTGTAATTTTTATTGTGTTTGTTAAGAATGAAATGTGCATTATTGTATTGTAGGCTATTCCAAGCGATCAGACAATCTTAAGAATCAAGTCTCCTTTACTGAGTTCAACTTATCCTGCTTCCATTAGTTTTCCTGTAGAATTGTATGACGGAGGTAGTTTTTGGAGAGGAGAGTTCACACCCCTACATATAGATATTAGCTGCCCTCTCACAAAGCAGCAAGTAAGAATTCCAGTACGAATCAAGAAATTAGAAGTTTCAATGGATGGTAAGTTAGATAATTAATAGATATTGAACCATTTTTTTTAATCAAAGTTAAATTTAACAATTGTAATCCAAAGAGTGCTAATAGTATCACACTGAGGTGGACTTTATTATTTCTAATTTTGGTACAAAATATCCTCATATACATAATAGCCAATGATCGAGTAACTCCTAATGTTATCAACAATGCAACTCGCGCCATGGTATGATAATTTGATACTATGTTTTGGTAATGTTTAACATGTAGGGAAAGGCTTCATTGTGACATAGCTCAACTGGATCCGGTAATTTAACTGTTTTACTGATAAGACTCATTTCAGCGGGATGAAGAAATGAAAATGTGGTCAACATTGAACGCTATCTTCTGGAGTTTAGGATTAATCCTCTGGAATTAGGGTTAAAATTTCAACTATCAAACTATCATCAAACAGCAGTGTTCGCGCTCAACTATCCGTAACCTGGGTCCCAGGGACCCATTAATGAAATAGATTTGGGTCCTTTGGTGGAAAAAATGAGTCCCTTAAATTTTAAACAGGAAATCTTAGCTTATAAATGAATAATATACAACTATTTATACTTAGGGAAAAGAAACCATCCACATAGTTATTTAAAGGTATGAAATAAATTAAATTAGTTAATTTTGCCCTTTTTTCTGTGATTATCATATTTTCAAATAATACACTTGCAAGACTTAGTTATTTGAGAAACTATTGAATCAAATACAATAAGATAAACTCAAAATTTACTTTAAAGTTGGATTTTACCATGAAACAAAAAATAAATGCCCTTGATTGATCAAGCAGAAAGCACTCCTTTAACCTTTGCTTTCATAAAAAAATTTCTAGGTGAAAAAAAGCGAACAGTCCCCCCCCCCTCCATGAATTATCAAATATCATTGGCAATTTCATAGAAATAGAAAAAATTTGCAAGCGAATTAACCGAACGCAAAAATCGTGATCACAAAAACGAAACATTTTCTGACATGAGTATGAAAATTGCTCATTTGCAATCTTAAATTGGTATATTTGACTTCATTTTGACTATTTCAAAATGTCTGTTGGCTTTCGTGTTATTTTTAAAATCTTGCCATTTTCAAAATGGCGCGATTTTAATTGAAAATTTGCAAGTCCAAATAAAAATAGCCCATCAGAAATAGGTGAATTACTAGAAAGTGAACATGATTCAAGTGCTTTTGTGTAAATTCAAGTATTCGTAAGCAATTTCACAAGAAAAATGTGAAGTTCAGAACTTAGTGTTTAGCGCGATCGGGAAAATGTTCGCCATTTTTTTTCACCCCTGCTTTTATTGAGGATGCAAGATAATGATTTTCAAAAGTAATTCTGGTTAGATGAATGCAAAATAGGCAAGCTTTCACTTTAGAGTTGTCCTGTATTAATCCTGAAGATTGCATTGAAACCACTCTTACGTTTAGTCTTTATTGCTGTTTTTAGAAATTTCCCAAGATAAAAGTTGAGGGAGAACTTATTCTTAGAATACAGTACAATGGGCTATTTATGAACATGCTATATTTTGCTCCCTGAGCTCTGCCCAGGAGGTCACTGTAAGCTCCAGTCTTATCACTAAAATTCCATTGACTGGTCAACAGTAGGGGGTGTGTTTGAATAGCTGATAAAGAAATAGGGTCATTTTAATTCTTTTCTATTGATTCTCCTGGTTGTTTAAAAGCATTAACTAGATAGATCTTCAGCATTTTCCCCACTTTTTTTTTTTCTTCTGGCTTTTATCTTTTGGGTGTTCTGGGTCCCCAGGACCCGAATTTTAGCGGAAGTTGCGTCCGTTTCCCGCGAATTTGCGTAAAAAACCCGCTATAGCGCGTAAACACGAACCCTGAACAGGTAGTGGCTTCCTTCAAATGTAGAAGAGTAGAAGCAATTTTCACCCGTCATACCTTGACAGGGACTTTCTAGTTTGTTTACAATTGGAGTAAGACGTTAGTTTCAGAAACATGCTATATGCTATAAAAATTCAAGTAGAACTGGTATTTCAATGATACTTAAGTTTTTAAAATGTAAAAAATGAGTTTTCTGGTTTAACATGCTTCAAAGAACATCAGCTCTCACATTTGATGTTTCATTCTGTTTTGATATGGAAATGTTTGTAATGGTAGTGCCGGTATAGTTTCTTGCTTAAATTAAAATTCTGAACCTTTTCCAGAAGAGGCAATTTTTGCAAGGAATTGTGGCCTTCTGCGTCAAATTGAGAAAATCCTGCCCAATTGTCAATTGTTGAGAGAGGTTGTCACTGTGCCAGGGAGAAATCTGAACACGTTGTTACTCATTGATTAAAGTTTACAATATGAATGGTTAATAGATTCATGACAAATTCAGATAAAAAATATAATATGTAAAATTGTTTATTTTTCATGTAGTTTTGTTCTAGTAATTTAAAAAACACATACAGTGAAACCTTTCTGAGCCGCTGCCCCTCAGTTCCATAAAATTTCGACCGTTCAGAGGGGGTGGCCGCTTTGAAAGGTTTTCGTTGCTGTTGAAATATAATTTCAGGGTGGCGACAGATCAGGGAGATCAGGGAAATATCAGGGAATTTTGAAAAAATAACAAAAAATCAGGGAAAATTGATTTTATGAAAAAAAAAATTTTTTTTTTCCTTTACCAAATTAAGTACTCTAATTCCCTACGCATTTTCCGCCAATTATCTGTTCAAAAAAAAAAGGAAAATTAATGAGGTGCGATTATACATTGCTGCATATTTGTGCATCTTTTTTCCTCAACGTCGAAGTATTGAATCTTACTTATTAACCATAGGATGAACTTCCTCAGATTGCTTCTGTGTCTGTTAGGTTGTTTATTTTACCTAGCTTGAAATTTCTTTTTTTACGTTTTCAATGCTACGTAAAATAAACAACCATACAGGCAAAGAGGAAGCCTTCATTAATGCCTTAGCTCCTTTTCCCAGGGTTCGTATGGGTTATGGAAATCCTGGAAAGTCATGGAAAAAATTTTAACACATTTCAGACCTGGAAAAGTCATGGAAAATTAATATTTTTGTTAAAGGTCATGGAAATTTATTTAAAGTCATGGAAAAATGTCCTGGGCAAAGAAAAAAACAGTAACTAAAAAAAAAACATTTGAAATCTTGAATGAGATAACAGTGTTGCATATTAAAACTGAAAAATTTAATTATCCTAAAAGCAGATCTGAATTTTTAAATACCATTGCATCCACTTCTGTAGCAGCAGCTGCCTGCCTTCTTTTGCAATGAGATTTTACTGCTTCAACATCGTTAAATTTAATTTACCACTATTTTCATCACTTCTTTTATTTTATATTCTGTGGTAGCAGACTTGCACATTCTTAATTTCCCACGCCCACTCAAAAATTGCAATTCGATTGCATCTGAGTTCGTTTCAACTACTTCTAAAAACTTGATTATCAAATTTATCAGAGTTTATCTTAGTTTGCTGAAGGTTTTAGAAAATAATTAATCAGGTAATAGAATATAGAAATAGGAGAAGCCTAGTATTTTAAAACAGTAGTGCCCAACATATGACGGGCAAAACTGTGACCCTCTGTTATGTTCAATGTCAGGAATCGAACATTTTTCTGGATTTTAGAAAAACCTTTTTATTTATATGCATTTGAAAATATGTTCGTTAGAAAACAAATACATTTGAGTGGGAAGATTTATTCACTACTGAACGGTGTTTCATTATTATCTGGTTTAATAAAATGAATTTACTTAAGGCTGTGGCTTTGCTTTTAAGAACCAAAACACTGTCAAGTTAGATAGATTAATAGATGCCCTGTTGACACCAAAAAGCAATGTTTTTTGAAGCATATTTGTTGAAACTAATAATTACTCATTTAAGTTTTGTGTCCCATTCTTTATCATTTTGCTCCATTTATTAAATATTTATTAGACATTCCATCAGTACAGGGACACACCATGACATTCCATACACCATTTGCTGTATTTTTCCTTTACTTAAATTTATATGATCAAGAAAAATAAAAATAGCTTAGTTTTTTTTTGCTATGTACACTGATATTTTTTCAATTACAAGTAAGTGCTTTGATGAGGTAGAAGCACTGACACAGTTTTGAATGCTCATTTCCAAAAATTATCGAGTTTGATAGGGTCATGAAAGTTTTTGTGAAGTCATGAAAAAGTCTTGGAAAAGTCATGGAAATTTTTCATCCGAATAGAGTATGAACCCTGTTTGCCTTTATTCCACTGTCTCGAAGTAATTAGCGTACTGTAATCACGATTTCAGGAAGAAATCTTTGGTTTTTGAATTAATACTATAAACGCTTAAAAGTTATTACTTCTTCGCATTTTTAATTTAATTGCTAAAATTGAACTTTCAATAAAAAAAACTTATTGTTTTTTGCCTTTATACTATTTGTTGTCACCGCAGATTATAAAGGTTTTCTTTTCTTCAGACTTAAGTGATTCTTTAATTTAATAACCAAGTTGTATTCTTCTTTTATATATTTTGAAATCAACTAATTGCTTTTTTTTTCCTTTTTTTTTCTTGCATTTCAAAGTTGTTTGTTACAAAAGCTATCTAAGTTTTTTTTCGTTACATACTGAAATCATTTGAAATAGAGTTAATTTGTGTACTTAAGTAAATATCTTAATTTTTTTATTGTTAAAATGCTGTATTCATTCATTAAAACCTATGTTCTTGATTAGAGAAAAGCTCCCTATGAATGGATGTCAAATGGTTTCATCTGTTTTGCATAAATATGTCAATTAGTTATATAAGAATAACTGCATTACTTCTATTCTTTCACTATTACTTGTTATTCTTGCAACAATTATTATACTGTTTGAAAACATAGTTCAAAATAATTTCAATTACTTTTTAGTTCTATCATAAATACACATGTTTTTAAGAATAATTTTAATAGTTTCTTAAACTTCTTATGCTAAGTGGTTTCTGGAAGTTTTTTTTTTTTTTTTTTATTTTCTGTAATCTTTCCATGTAGAAAAATTTAATATACCTTTTTGTATGTTTTGTTTTTTCCCAAAAAAATTGACTTAACGTTTTTTTAACAATTTTATTAAAAAAGTAGCATCCTTTTAAAATATCTTTAGTTCAACAACTTTACACAACTTAAAACTTTTAAAATACTGCATTTTATACAAACATACAATGGATTTCAAGCAGAGCAAAGAAAGAAAACCATTATCATTGGTAATGTAAATCAGGGAAATTTGGTGAACTTAATCAGGGAAAAGTCAGGGAACTTTTTTTCACAGTTCCTGTCGCCACCCTGAATTTCTATAATACATAATGTAAGTAAGTCTAACTCATAAAATGAAGTTTAGAGACTTTCTAAATAGAGAAATAATATTTTAGTTAATTATTGTTTTCATTTTTGAAAGAAAATACTATTTGTGACTGAAGTTTTTAATCTTCTCGAGCAATTGTTTTCAAATTTGTTTTTCAGTTCAAAATGTAAATCTCTAACCAATTTATTTTTCTTTAAAATGATGTTTGACAGTGTTGTTTGCAATGCAGATCAATAACACTTACACACTAACCAACTAATAAAATAAGTGTGAGTGATATTTTTACTCAAATTATTAGAATTTGTGCACAGCCAATAAGGCAGCACAGTCTGAAAGGCTGTAGATTAAAAACTGGTAGTGAATTGATTTTCCTGAACAGTTGGATGGACGTCCACTCAAGCGGCTGTTCAGAAGGGCTAGGTGGCCATTGCAGGAGTGTTTTTAACATTAAGTCTACGTGCTAAACAATCTGTGCCGCAAAAAATTCACTCTCTAGAAGGATAACCGCTCGAAGAAATTTTACTGCATTACATTTTGTGATAATTTAGTTGTTCTCCAACATCAATCCGTTCCAATTGGCTTAGTGTTTGGTTTTATATTAAGAAATTTTATTTTCAGTTACATGAAAATTCGTTTCTTCAAGAATGTAGCTCTGTTTATATGTCAGAGGCAATTTTTCCAATAGAGGAGTCTAAAGTGTATGTTTAGCATGATGGGACAATGTTTCTCTGCTCCTCCCCATTTTTTAAGGCCAAGATCATTTGCAGACCTACAACAGTAGGTGAATTAGATTTTCTGGAATCCTTTTACATTCATAAAAACTTAAATAATCTTTGCAATGAGTCTTTTGCTGTTCCGCATTTTTCTCCAATCTTATTCAATTTTACATGTTAGAATACGTCTTATTTTGCCTCAGCACTCGCTGATATCTGATTGGTCAATGTTTTTCCGGTTACGCATTTAAACTCTTCCATGACCTTGTTCATCCATTTGTTCATTTCGCACTGAGGAAGGAGGCTATTGCCTCCGAAACATGTCTGCGTTTTTAGAAACTTTTAATCCTTTTTGTGCTTTTAAACGTTGTTCCATTTTTATCTAATTTACCTTGCACAAAGCTATCGCTTTTCAATTCAAGTTTTATTTTAAGTAGAAAAATACAGCTATTGATTATTGAGGGCTCTCCCCTAAGCCTGAACTAAACTTTTCTCAAATAAAGCACTGCAGGTGCTATGAGGTCTTCCAATCCAAATGTTGACACAGACTAAATCTGCTTTATATGTGTAGATCAGATGATTTCAGGAAACTTTGCTTACTTTCACTGTATTTGACCTAAAAATTGAGAGCTTGTGTTTTTGTAGAAATTGCGTTATAGTAACAATGTAACCCCCCCCCCTTTTTTTTTAAATCATTTTTGTAAATAGTGTAATATTTTCTCTACTCTAATGTTCTTAATTTTCCTTTTTAGGGCCATACTGTTCACATTATTTACCTGCACCAAATGAATCAATGTATGACTGGTTTTTTATGTTTAAAATTGCTGCAGCAGTATTAACCGTCGTGGCATTTATTTACAGTAAGTATTCTTATTAATATGCCTGTCTCTGATGTTGTTACTGATGCATGGAATTTTTTTTTTTTAATGCTAAGAAAAAGAAATCATAACAATGGTAAAAAAATAGTCGATAATTATTTTTAAAAAACAACCTTACATTATTGGGGAGATTTACATCTCTTCAACCTTAACCCTCTGACTGCTTATCCCTTAATTGTGATATTTTGCATGATAAGTTCCTCTATTTCCATAAGAATTCCTCTTTTTTGAGAAATTTCCTGTAATATTTTTGGCAAATGTCACTTTTAGGCTTGTTCTTGGTATCTTGGCATTATCAATGAAGTTAGCTCCTCCTATACCATCTGAAACGTATAATTGTTTTGTTTCAGCAGAGAGCTTGAAACAGCTGGCAATATTGATCCCCCCCCCCCCCCCCCCCCCCCCGTTTTCTACATGCTAGTTTTAGAATCCAGGGAAAAGGGTCTTGATTGGGTTTAGTATTAAGTTTAAATTTCCAACCTATCCTAAGCTTCCGAATTCATGATTAATTCTTGACAACCTTGCCAGATTTTTTCTTTGTGTTTCACATTTTAGTTTCTATATTTATCTTAATTGTTTTTATTTTAGTCTTGAGGTGGTTTACAACTTCCAGACGAGGGGTCGTTACTACTCAGCCTGTGTTTCTCAATGACAGTAATGGATCTCATTCTTTTACTTCTGGTTAGTAAAAAATTTTTACTTTTCATAAATTCCTTATAAAATGATAACAGATAGTCATTTTATTAATTTTTAGAAGTGAGCAGAGTAAATATTGTTCAGGATAAGATGCTTTTGCATATTTAGCTCAAGGTACTTTTGCTAGACATTCATTTTGAGTGATAGATTTGCTCACACACGCTTAGAGTGACTTATGAAGCTTATGTTTGCTGTAATTTAAATGAGCTGACCTCGATTTGATATGTTGGTATGAAAAGCAAAAAATTTATCAGAAAGCCAGGGTTTGTACAGGTCATGGAAATCCTGGAAAGTCATGGAAAAAAAATAATAGAATTTCAGACCTGGAAAAGTCATGGAAAATTGAAATTTTCATTGAAAGTCATGGAAATTTATTTCAAGTCATGGAAAAATGTCCTGGACAAAGAGAAAGTAACAGTAGTTAAAGGAGCGTTAGAAATCTTGAGTGATTTAACAGTACAACACATAAAAGCTATTAAAAGTGGAAAATTGAACAATCCAAAAATCAAATCTGAATTTTGAACTCTTATTGCATCCACTTCTGTCGCAGTCGCATGAAAATTTTTGGCGATGTGATTTTACTGACTGGACATCACTTATTTTGAATTTTCTGATATTTTCAAAGCTTCTTATGTTTCATATTCTGTAGTAGCAAAATTTCACGTTCTTAGTTTTGCCACGCCCACTCAAAAAAAAAAGCAATTCAATTGCATGCGAGTTCGATTCCATCACTCGTTAGGACTTTATTATTAAATTTATCAGAGTTTATCTTAATTTGTTGAATGTTTTAGAAAATAAAGATCTTAAGTCAGGTGATAGAATACAAAAAAGAGGAATTCTAATGCTCTAAAACAGTAGTGCCCAACATACGGCACGCAAAACTAATCCATGCGACCCACTGCTACGTTCAATGTTCAAGTTGTTGGAATTATACTTGTTCTGGAATTTCTGAACCTATTAATTTATATGCATTTGAAAATATGCAAATTTGGAAAAAAAACATAACAAATATACTTTTGAATCAGAAGATTGATTCATTACTGAATGTTTTTTTCAAAAAAGATCTGGTTTAGAAACATAAAGAACTAAACTATATGACTTTACTTTAAAGAACCAAAATACTGTCAAGTTATGTAGATGATTAAAGGCACTGTTGACACTAAAAGGTAACTTTTGAAGCAAATTTATTGAAACTTAGGTTTTTTTTTTTTTTTTTTTTAATGTCAGACATTTAAGCATCATCATTTTCATTTCACTGAATTTTTACTTTTCTTAAATTTATATGATGAAGACAAGTAAGAATAGTTTAGTTTTTTAAGTGTGCACTTATATTTTTTCCATTACGAGTAAGTGCTCCAATGAGGCTGTGGCATTCATATAGACCTTTTGCTAAAGCTCATTTACCAAGTTTGAGATTAAATAGTGCTATTTTCTTCGTGTAACGAGGTCATGAAAATTTTCATTAAAGTCATGAAAAAGTCTTGGAAAAGTCATGGAATTTTTTCATTCAAATAGAGTATGAACCCTGGAAAGCCAAATGACTTAATTTAGTTGAATTAATATGTAAGTTAAATTGATCCATAATGCTGAATTACTATTTGGTAATCACAAAATATGTGTTTATTTACCCATTTAGGCTGTTTTCGGAGTTCACTCTTTATTTCAGTTTTCTTATTGTTATGAAAATTTGATTTTTTTAAATGATTTTCCGGTTTATCCTCGGAATCTTGAGAACCAGAGTTATGAATTATGGAAGTACATAAAGCGTAAAAATCTTAACACTTCCTATGATCCCCGGAAAGAAATCAGAGTGAGTCTGTGTGTGCTGTAGTAGGAGTGAGAAAATTTGGGTTCTTTAAAGTGCTTTATTTTGATTTCCACTGTGGAAGGGGACCCTGAGTATTCTTTTTTGACTTACCACGATCCAAGCATTGTAGAAAGAGCTTCAAATTTGACGCTTATTATTCACTCATTAAGATTTTCAATTTATTGGATATGTTTAACAGCTTCATATGTTTATTTTTAAAAATGGTGTCTAGATTAATGTTGTGCTTTGATTTATAAAAAAATTGTACTTTCAGAAAACTTATTCTTGGTGCCATAGTGAAAACTTGAATTTGTCTTGCTTCTAATTGCTTAAAAGGCTTCCAGTATTCTAATTGCTTGAAAGGCTACAGAATGTGTTGGATTTGTTTTTGTGCACTGATTACAACTTGAAAAATTTAAAAAAAAAAAAAAAACCTGTTTGCATCATAACAGGGTTGCCACGCTCAGAGAAACCTGAAAAAATTGGGAAATGCAGGAACTTCAAAAATTTGCACAAAAGTAGGGGAGAGTCCAGAGAAGACCAAATAAATAAATACATGAAATAATAATAAACAATTTTAACTTTTCATGAAACAAAAATTATTAAATGTTTTTGACATGCATTTTGAATTTTATACTAATTAAGTAAAGAGCTCGTGAGTTTAATCATCAATATTTTTTGTTCTGCTTAACCTTAGCATTCTTTTTTCCTTTTGAGGTTCAAGTAATAAATGAAGAGATTTTTTTTTAAAAATAAAAAATTACATATAAATATCCTGCAGGGCCGGATTTGGAAGTGTGGAGGCCCCTAATTAGGGTTCGAAAAGATCATCAAATTTTCGAAAATATCCGATACTTTGATAGATATCCGAATATTTTGATATATATGTATATATCGGATATTTTCGACACTTGAAAGTTAGGATATTTTCTAAAAATTTTATTGTGGGGCCCCTTTGTTGTGGAGGCCCGGGGCAGTAACCCCGCTTGCCCTCCCCCTAAATCCGGCCCTGATATCCAGTCAACATACTACTGTTTCAGTTTGATGAGTTCTTTACTTCCCCTTATTAAATTTATTTGTTTATTTTCTCCTGTGATGAAACTATCAGGATATTAATTTCCTTTTACACATATGAGTGTTTGCTTGTAATAATGCTCATTCGTACAGTGAAAACAAATTATTTTTTACCTAGAATTAAGTGGCAACCCTGTATAACAAATTTAAATATTTTCTTTTGCAAATGTTTTATGACTTTAAAATCAAGAAAATTAAAGTATATAAAACTAATCTTTCTTTTTTTTTTTTTTTTTTTTTTCAGTTCGAAAGTCGTACTCGCCTCCGCCTTCTCAATTTCCATCTTTTTCTCAACGATCTTCTCCTACTGAAGATTTAGAAAACCTTTCACATCCTCTTAGATTATGCTCTTTAGATACTTCACCAAGTGCATTACGCAGACGTTCTGATAATATATTTAGATAAAAATTATTATTAGTTAAGAATTAATGTATAATAGAACTGTGCTCAAACTGTATGAATAATTATTTTTAAATGTTCAAAGTTTGTTGAACAATGAACATTAAATTTTTGAAAATGGCTTAAAACCCATACTGTGATATGACACTAATTTATGAATTCATTGTATTTGAGCAAGTGTTATATGCTATACTTATCAATTAGTTTACTAAAACTGTCAAGTGCAAAATTATGAAAGCCTTATCACAGTTTTAAATTTCTAAAATTGTTCTTCCCTTTTATTTCTTACTTTTGAAATGTTTTTGGAATAAAACCTTTTTTTTTTTTTCAGCTTAGATCCTAACTGTATGTGAGGATTTACATACAGCTAAGTTTTGTCCCTTGAAAATTAAAAATGTAGAAATTGTGTTTATCGAACCCTATTTTATTTCTTAACAAAAATTAAAAATTGCGTTATTCATTTATTTAATGTTTCGCACTTTTTTTCAAGCATTCAGTGAGGAATTTTGTACAAGTGATAAACAAAGGATACCTGCTGTGTTAGATCATAAAATTTATTCTATGCAAATAGTCATTTTTTTACCTGTTGTATTTATAAAATGTTATGCTCCCAAAGTGACACGTATTGAAATTCAATATTTATATTTTTCATTAGGACTTTGTCATTGTGTAAATTTGATCCATATTGTGTTCACATTCATCACATAATTTTCACATATGTGAAAATCTTGACTTTTTATATGTTTATATATCATCATTTTAGCAAGTAATGTTCATACAACAACATTAGTTATGCATTTTGTACAATTTGTTAGTAAATTTGTAATTGTTCTAAAATTCTTGATTTTGATACTGTTTGTACATAATTTGAGAGTGAAACTGTGTTCAATAAAAGCATTTTGTCTCGTTTTTATCAAGTGAATTTTGCTTTTATAAAAAATCATTGACTGATTGCAGATTGGGGTAGCTGAAAGTTGTACAGTTTACTTCTAAAAATCCTATAATTCATTTAAAATAAGTATAATAGTATATCCTATAGAGAGTTTAAGCATGCTTGAGCACTTTAGTTATTGAAGAGCCACAGGAAATAAACTTTTTACTCCTTTTATTACCAGAAAGGTAAATTTAGATCTGCACTAGTAAAATTGCATTAAAATATTAAGAAGTTTGAGGTAGTAGATTGAGCAATATCAACTTCGTATATAGTGCAGAAATCAAAATTCTGTCTTCTCCTGGACTTATTTAGGAACGTCCTTCAAAGATTCTAACTAGGCTTGAGAATTATTTTCAACTATGTTAAGTTGAAAACATGTTTGTAAATTATAATAAAACAGCCAAATCTTCAAAAAAAAAAAAAAAAAAAAAAAAAAACTAAAAAGAAAATGTCTAGAGAATTTTCTACAGCTGTAAATTAAGTAGAACAACTTTTTCAAATACTTTTTGTTTTCTTTTTTTTTGCGGGGGGGTGGGGTGGGGAGGGGGTTAATACAAGAGTGCAAAAATTGCTTTCTTGTGTGCTTTGTACTTCAAACAAACAGTTCAGGAAATTATCGGAAGGAGGACAAACCAGAAGCACATAAAAATTGCTGCGCTAGGACAGCTCTAACTTTTTTTTAAAGACGTCAGCTTCCAAGGGGGAAATATCTCGAACCTTCTCTCTGTCCCCCAATAGTTGACAACACTATTCTAAAACTGAGGTTTCAAAACTACAATCCAAAACATTTACAATAAACCGTTGTTTTACTTGGGGGTTACGTTCCACAGAAATGCTGCGTAAATTGAACCTAATAATAGTGTTAAAATAGGGGTTTGGTTCTGTAGATAACAAAATACTTCATTATAGTGATCACTAATTGTATAACAAGTTTAATGTGTACTTGTATTGACTTTAATGCACAACATCCATAAAAAAAAAAAAAAAAAAAACTAATTTCGTGTTCTGTTTATAAAGAGAAGCTATGATAGTCTTTTGGCAGTCATTAAGACTTTTTCTCTAATTCTTCGCAGAACATTAACCCATCCATGATCACTTGCGTCATTTCCATGATAGAATCTTTCTTCCTTAACAAATCAGAAAGATTATTTCTATTGTCTAGGAATGGCTCAAAATTTTCAGAATGAAAGGTTTTGGTTGTGAGTCACCGATGTCTATATCCTCGTTGGATTTGGCCTCCTTTTGTCACTCCTAAAAGCTGTTCTTCCAGTGAGAGCTGAACGGTGTGAGTTTAATAACTTTACTTCTGGAGAAAGAGCTCTAGAACCAGTCGCATAAAATGTCTCCAGTGGCCTAAGCTCGATTATTAACAGACCAAATGCAGTTTATTACGCGTAATCTGCAACCTTTAGGAGTTTGGATTTTGAAAGAGGGGAAAATTTTATCTGTTTGCATTGCCGCATCCGCGTAAAACGAGGGTCTTCTGTACTAGTAATTCACCCCAAAATAGCCTAAAAGTCTTTATGTTCCAAACAATTTTTGCCCCTGCACTTATAAGCCCAAGTCGCTTCCACTACCTAGAACTGTGCTCCAAAAGGAAGGAACAAAACATGACTGGTATCAGAGTAATCGTTCAGCAGGTGCATGCAACAAGTAAAAACGACACTAACCAAATTTGTCTACCCAAGATACGTTTTCTTAAGCATGCTATAAATATCCTCACTTATCTTAAGTGCCATTTCATATCCTAGAACCTCTGAGACTGGATGAAAGGAGTTCTTGATTGTCTTGTTGCGAAATGTTTTAACTCCTTAGTTGCTACAAGCGTGTATATAGTGGATCCTCAATTTTATGTTCATTTCATACGTTATCTCACTTCTGACATTTTCTTTTGATCCATAAAAACTTTAATAATGTTAAAATTCTCTAGATTTTACTTTATTTTTTCAGAAAATCCGCTTACTGTGTTTTTTAAAAACAGATTTACAGTCGAATCTCGATTTACGCGAGGGATGCGTTCCAAGACTCCTGGCGTAAGTCGAAATATGATTTTTTTATTAACATACCCAATCATTTTAGACATTCAAAGTTGCAATATTCAACATAAAATACTGTTACGATGCATAAAATCAATGATCAATAGAAGAAGATATATAAAAATAAAACAGTACGGAACGTACAGTATGTAGTAATAATAAAGCACTGCACTGGAATAGTACAGGGTTCGTACGCTCCGGGAATTGTCAGGGAAAATGACACTGTCAAAAATGTCAGGGAGTTTTTTTCAAATTTTGTCCTCCAAAAATTTTTTTCCCAAGGAATTAAGTACCATGAGATCTAGTCTTCGTTTTTATTGTGATTTCACGAAAAAAATTGTAAATTTTTATCTGAACCGACGCTGACACTTAAAAACTGCAATCGAAAAATGAACGTTTTTTTTTCACAACGAAAAATGCGCCAAAAGAGCGAAGATTTTCTTACATGGAGTCGGTGAGGGGAACGCATTTCTTTCTACTGCCTAAAGTTTTAGATGGTTTGCCACAACATTCTGTTCGTTTCAGGGTTCGTACGCTCCGGGAAAACCTGGAATTATCATTGAAAATGACATAGTCAAAAATGTCAGGGAATTTTCCAAATGTGTCCCCAAAATTTTTCTTTTCCCAATTTTTTCCCAGGGAATTTTGTTTTATTAGATCTGATCTTAATTTTTATCGATGTATTTTTAAAAAATTGCAACAATTCTAAAGCAATGAAAAAAGTGGCGACCCAAAAAATCTTCAGCAGCCGCCATTTTTGACTCTCAGTAGTTCCCAAGGGAAAAAAAAATCAGGTGAACAGGAATTATGCACAAACTCAACAGAAGACAATTTACTGCTTCGGAAGCACAACCTGTAGATGGGAGGGTCGATCGAGGAAAATCATTTCTTTTCTTTTCTTTTTTTGTTTTTTTTTTTGATTGGAAAATCATTTCAGCTACGTGTGAAACATAGTCGCCATCTTTGGTCATTCACAAGATGGAAGTAGATACGATCCTAAAATGCCTAAGTTTCTAAAAACAAAGCAGAATTGGATGTTTTCTTTAATTGAAAACTGATGAAAATAACAAAAAATGATCTGCAAATTGTTTTTCTATTTTTATTATTATTTAAAATAATTTTCTTGAGAAATGGAAAATTTTGTTCTTAAAACTTAATCTTATCCTCACTGCCTTCGACGCAAATGTGATAAAAACTTTTCCGTGAATTGTTTCATGAAGATTTAATTATTTTTTAATTGTCTTCGTGCGACAAATTAAAAAAGTTATTTCTTATTTTTGGGCATTGCCGCCATATTTGGTCATTCCCAAGATGGAAGTACGCTAGACTTTTTAAGTGCCTAAGTTCCCGAAAACGGCATTGGATGTTAATTGCAATGCAAACTATTGAAAACAACACAAATTGTGCCTTTTTTTCTGGATAATTTGTAATTATCTTCTAGAAAAATGCAAAATTTAATCTTTTTAACATTGTTTTGTTTTAATTGATTTAGACTCTTATGTGCTAAATACTGACTATTTTGCTCTTATTGTAGTTTTTTAAGGATTATTAATAATTTATTACTACTTTTATACTACAAATCCAAAAATCTACTTATTATTTTAAAATTTTCACTTTGTCGCCATATTTGATCGTTTGCACTATGGAAGTAGACTTAACACTAGAACGACTGACACTTTCTGTATACCTAGAAAGACTGAAGGGGCCAGTGTGGCCCTTACCCATTTTTGGGGTGAATTATTTTAAAAATTCTTCCTGAGTGTGTCCACATGCCCAATGCACCTTCTTTCATGACTAAATAAAAACTTAGTATGCAATTATTTGTAGTGTTTCTCTCTATACTGGCCAAAAGCTTAGATCAGTTTTTCTTTTCAAGAGCAATAGCTACCATTAAGCTGGTAAGCAGTCAGTACTGTTTATAGCATTTGGATATCCAACTGGCTGTATAAAGCGAAAGTTACAGGTTAAACTAGAGAGAATGGCCTTTTTTTATGCTAGAACAATTAGGAGAAAGGAAAAAAAATTTAATTGTAAAAAAGCTTAGGGGCCACTGTGGCCCCTCCCGTCTTTCTAGGTATAAGGATCAATATTTACAGTACTATGAGGCGTATGATAAAATAATTAAACAAGCATTTAAATAGATGTCATATAATGAAAAGTCAGGAAGTTACATTACGTTCCGTTAAACATTATCCGAGTTATTAAACAAGAAACTATGCGAGGGGCCACACAGGCCCCTTCGTCTTTCTAGTGTTAAACTTCCAGAAAAAACAGAATTGGATGTTTATATCAATGTGAACTATTGAAAATAACATTAAAATGTGCAAAATGTTATGAATTTTTGAAAATTAACTATTACTTTCTGGAAAAGAAAACTTGAATTTTTAAGGTAAGCGTCCTTTAATATGTGAAAAAAAAAAAAGATTATTGGCATTGTCCTATGATCGGCGGATGTTGATTTTTGTTACTATGCATTACATGGTATGCCGATCGATGCAACAAGTTAATCATATTTATACTGAAATTTAGCTTTGCATTTTGCTCAATATGTTTTGTGTAACCTACTAATAAGAAAATAAAAAGAAGTATTGTAAACCAAAAGCGGATGCTAAAAGGTTGCTGCAGGACTACAGCAAAACGCTATAATATTACACGTGACATCAAAGAAACGCTAAAATAAGTTGAAAGTACTCTGTTTTCACCAAATAGTAAACAAATTAAAACAATTTTGAACAAAATATTTTTAAAAAACTTATAATTTTGACAGAGGAAAAAAAAATTCCAAATTTTTTTTCTTTTTAATCTAAGGGGAGAAGTTTCAGTTCTTCTAAATTGCTACTTTAAACAGTTTTAATTATTTTGAAAATATTACTGTTTAAACCTAAATTTTGAATGAAGCGAGTAACCTGGAATTTTCTAAAAAACAACCTGGAAAAGTCAGGGAACTTTTTTTAACCAAAAGTGTATGAACCCTGATAGTACTATACAGTAGATACAATAAGTTAAATTTATAACTAAAAAATTGAAGATGATTTATCCTGGGCAGTCTGATCATCATTCTAATATAATATTAAATACAGTAGCTTCGTAATTGCTTTTATAACATTTACATCTATGGTAATACCCCTTTGGGACCCCCTGGACTTATACAGATTGCCTTCTCGTGACTTTTAACTAGACGTATG
Organism: Uloborus diversus; assembly: GCF_026930045.1. NCBI lineage: Eukaryota > Metazoa > Arthropoda > Arachnida > Araneae > Uloboridae > Uloborus > Uloborus diversus. Next base: position 93,219,873 of record NC_072732.1, on the reverse strand, counting down.
AAAGATTCACCCATTCTACCTAATTGTCGTGCTACCTTCGACCCACTTTCCAGTTGTTCTAACTCATCAAGAATATTTACCTTTTCTTAAATTGTCGCAAACTTTTGGTTTTTGTTTCCGTCTTCAAACTTTACATGAAACAGTGTGCTTAGGTGCCACAATTTTTCATCATCTTTCATATTTAGAATAAATAAGTGAAAAATGAGGAGTGGTGATACTACACACGAACAATGCTATGTTTGTAGTGTTGTATATGGGAACTTGCGCAGTCAGTGATGCTGAAAGGATGAAAGTACATTCGTTGAATCAATAACAAAACCGAAACTTAGCGTCACAATTCCTTTCCAAATATTTTCCAGTTGAGAGGGAAAAATTTGCTTTAGCTCTAAAATTCGTTGCTCCGGAAAAACTCGCGTTATAGCCATTTGGCGTAAATCGGATTGCGTAGTAGCGGGAGTCGACTGTAGTGGTCTAATTTTCACTATATAAGACTTGCACAAACTTTTTTTGGGTTTTTTTTTCTTCAGTATAAATTTGTTTTAGGTGTTTAAAGTCGCTATGGAATTACTTTTGGTAGATCATATTGCCCTTTTTTCTGCGAGTTGTAGGCTGAGAGGGTTGCGTCCGCTCACCATACTGTTTCTTTGTAGCATATAAAAACCATTTTTAATTCAAAATACAACCACTTAATTACTTTCTGAGGTACATCATTTCAATTTTCGTTATTTTTCTGAAAAAAATGAAAATTTGTTGCTACATTTAGAAATTAGAGATTTAGCTCCTTATAGCTGTTCGATTTCACAGTTTTCAACTTTTCTTGCATTATCTGACCATGCTTTTACGGTAGAACTGGTTCCAATTGCTCTCTATAAGAGTTCTTTTCAGCACCATAGCCTTTTTCCTCATTTGTGAAAGCTTAGTTACCGCATTCTTTATGAAGGGAAGGCACCTCAATTCAAAGCATTAAAAGTTTTTATTTGCCGTTAAAAACCAAGAAACAAATTTAGTAAATGGGCAAATATAGTGGAAGTCTGATTTTAGGTTGTACATTTTATACGTCATCCCGCTTCCAATGCAATTTTTTTCTGGTCCCTGAAAAAAGACTAATATGCTAATAATGCTAAAATATTCCGGAATTTGTTGCTCTTTTTCAGACAGTCCGCCTAATATGTTTTTCTACAAGCAGACCAAAATAATTTTTTCTCTTCAAGATTCGCACTAACTTTCTTCCTCCAACCATCCTTCATAACACTTGAGGACTAGAGCTGCTTGACATTCTTCCATTAAATTTTCCAGAAGTTGGTGACGCATGTGTTACATCAGAATGTTCCTCCAAAATCAGATTTACTATCCGCTTTCGATGATAATGACGAAGACTAAGAAGAAATAATCAAGGGTGTCCTCACAGCTAATCAAGCAAAAACCAAAGCATAAACATTCTAAAACTTTTTTTCAAAGCAAATTTTGCAAAAAATTGTTAGTACAGATCGTGTTATAAATGAAATTGTATCTAAAAACAAAAAAATATTATTTTAAAATAAAATAGTTTAAAAAAACTAAAAGACTGCTGTCTATTTACCTTTTTGGCAATGACAACAGGAAGAAATTCAAGACAACTGATAAAAAGCCCCCTCACGCTTTTTTGTATTACATTCAAGTTTGGTCAATTACTATCATCCAAAGATTTTAACTTTTTAGTTCATTTTGCTACAAAAGCGTGTTTTCTTAGTTTTTAAACTATTATTTTCTTGTTTTTTGACTTGTTTTGCAAAAAAATATTCATTTCAATTTAATTCAAACTCTTTTATATTCATGAAATTTGCCCAAAAAAAAAGCGACTAAAGGTCTCGGGGGGCAGCGTTCGAAACGCCGTCTTTCAAACTCCAAAAAGAAGAACTATACCCCTTCAGGTGTAATAGCCGAGCTCTAACCGCCTCTCAACTTGCGCTGATAAATTGCCTGTCGAGTAATAGGGAAGTTGCAACCTATTAAATATTCCTATTTTGACTATTGGATACTGTTAGTTGATCCTCAAAACTTAAAAATTCACCCTCGCCGAATAATTATTAAAACACCATAATTGATTTTTAATGAATTTTTAAAAAACCCACGCGCAAACGTCTCTTCTGAAACGTCACAGAGCTCTAGGGTGCACCCTTCCGCGGAAGATCCCCTGTTTTCGCTACGGACATTTTGAGCGCGCCGATATTTTTATTTTTAAAAAGTTTAATACTCCTTTTCAACACACTATGGTGGCCGAATTCGTTAAAGCACAGTCTCAAAAATCACTTTCAAGTAACATCAGTGATGGTGTTCGAATATTTCCAAGAGGATGAAAGATTAAAATGTTCCAGAACCGCGATGCCAACAGCACTTACGATGATTTCTCCTTGTCCGCTAAGCGAGGCGGATGACGTCACATTCGATTGAACTTTAAAAATTATTAAAAAAAAAAAAACTACTTATCGTATCGCAAAAAATCTTTCACCGATGATATTCGTACATCTTATTCTATCATATAAAAATAAAATTGAAAAATCCAAAACTTCCCTATTGTCTAATCCAGCTAATCCATCTCAGTCATCAATGCATGTGTGCGGAAATCATATTTACATTACTTTGAAAATTTGTAATTTTTTTCAATAAAAGTATTGTTCAACAATGGCCTGATCTGCAATGAATTGCCAATTGAAGGCTCACGTAATTTTTGGCATGAAATTAGTTAAAAACTGTAATAATTCATGTTCTAATTACCTTGGAACAAAGGAACAAATTTTGACCGATGCAGAAAAATCAAAGGTTTTTATAGATATTTTTAAATAATTTTTGCGAGCATTTTTTATTGTACTTTTATTATCATTTTTTTTCACATTGTTGGAAATTAGATCAAAATATTGATTAAAATTGGAGTAAACCAACTATTAATAGTTAATTAAATAATTTGATTATAGTATATTTCGTTGTCATCGGGTCTGAGGTCGCGTGCCAAATTTCAAAAGAATCCGATCGCAGGAAGTGGGCGAAATTTGAGTTGCAAGATTCCGTTACAAGATACATACATTAATAAAAAAAAAGCGTGTGTTTAAAAAAAAAGCAAAAATTACACATTTTCCCACCACTTCATGAGATAAGGGTCAATTTTAAAACAACATGTTCCGATTTTTAAAGCGGCCCCGATTTTACGATTTCCCGCTTGAAACGATCTTTAGCACTGGTCCGATAGAAAACATCAAACCAAATGCCACTATATTACTCGTTAAATTTACTACATTACTGCTTAGATTTTTACTTCTGCCCCCTCGTTTCAAGTTTTCCCACTTGGTGCAATTTTTATCATTTAGCTTGACTGAAGACTGCCATGCCCAGTAACTGCAAATGTTTCTTTCTTTTTACCTCTTTGTTGTTTATTGTATGTTTGCTTTATTGTAAAAGCTTGCTCATTTGGTTTCCACTGAGCGCATAGAAATAAATTAGAAAGTGTTAAGCCAAAGAACTAACCCTAGTTAAATTTATTTTTCGATCATTTGAAAATGATGAAATGATTGTGAATCAGTAAATTCTTCTAATGTCTTTCAATAATAAGGACTCTGGAATGGGGGGGGGGGGATGCGATGTAAGTTTTTCTTCAGCAGTACACTTAACAGAAAGCAATGAGCTAGTCCGCAATTTTTCGATCCTGAAAAGTTGTGTCTTTGATGATCTAAGCAGGGCCGATCCTAAGGTGTCGGTCGCCCGTGTGCAAAGACCTAATGTGCCGCTCCTTAAGAGTAATTTGCATATTTTGACTAATCTTTAACGTCCGTATAAATCTTTCTTCAAATTTCTTTCGCAAATTCTCATTAAAAAAAAAAAAAAAAAAAAAACAGATGAGTGATGAACTTGTAAAAGGGAGAAAAGTTTTATAGTAAGAAACTCCATAGGTACGATTTATATGTTTGAAGAAAGTAATAAATGCCAAAATTTACAGTCGTAAAAACGCATTTTATAGTCTGTCTTCGGTGACATCAGAGGAAGGATGTAGGAAGGGGGATTGCTCCGAGAAAATTATCGAAATTGACGTATGAAAAATAGTTTTAGTTCATCTTTAGTTGTGTTCGGTTGCAAGGACAAAAGAGTAGGATATATTCAAGGTGCATGGAGAAATTTTCAAAATTGACGTCAAATTTTGCAATTTTAGGAACTTTTTCGAGACTTCAGGGGAAAGTAATGTTGGAGTTCTTTCTTAAAATTCTTCCAAAATTGAAATCAATTTGCAGCTATTTTTGGTGAGCGTTACTTAGGAAGGATCGGCACTCAATCCGAAAATTTTCCGAAACTGAAGCTTTAAACACGCAATTTTAGGTTACCTTTGTTGACGTTATCGAAAGTTTTCAAAATTGAAGTTTAAAACGCAAATTTAGGCTGTGTTTACTTACGATAAGAGATCTTTCGGCCTTCCTCCAGGAGTTTCTTGGCACTATTGTTTCAAAAACCCATTTTTGGCTATATTTGAAAACGATAACGGTGACGTGAAAATGTTCTGAACCGAAATATTTTTCGGAACTAAAATCCATTATAGGCTATTTTTGGGAAGGAAGAGTTTTGGGGCTCCCAAGCGGATATTTCTAAAAGTGCAATTTTATACTATCTTTGGTGACGTTAACGAAACTGGGAAGCTTCGGCGCATCTTTCGGATATTTTTCGATATTAATATCTAAAAAATACAACTATTGACCTTTTGTCCACCTCATCTCGACGATTGATGGGTATGCCCTAGCGCAGTGAAAAATTACTTAAGCCAGGCAGTTCTAATCCGGAATTTTTTAGAAATTGAAGTCTCGAAATCGTATTTTAGGCATTGTTTGATAACGATGGAACTAAGAGCGGACGGGGGTTCAGTGTGCCCTCACGAACTGTTTTTTGAAACTGAAGTCAATTTCAGGCTAAATGAAAAATTATCATATAAGCTTTGTGCTACAATATTATGCGCTACAATATGAAGCTGCGAGAGAACCGAGTTCTCTCGCAACTTCTGGTTGTGTTGGTGAGCTTTTTGCACTGATGAAGAGGCTCCATTGTAGCCTTGAAATAGCTATATGCTGCATTTTCTCGAATATTTGTGCTTTATTTACGTTGTTTTTTCACCTTAATCAATTTCAGGCTAGTTTAGGCAGGAAGGGTTCTGTGGCTCCACGGAACCGTCTAAAAATGAAATTTTGAGGTATAGTGATTGCGTTGGAGAAAAGGGGGATCCGGGGTCCTTCTACAAAAGTTCTTGAAACTGATGTTTGAAAAACGCAATTTTAGTTTGTTTTCCATTACGTTAAGTGAGAGGGGGTGGGATAAGGGGCCTCTCTAAAGACGATGATTGCGACTGTCTTTGGTAGTAATGTTTGGGAAAGGATTTCGGGGCCCTCCATCGCAAAAATTTCGAAAAAGAACTCCGAAAAATGTCATTAAGCAATTTTTGATGACATTAGGAAAGACTGTCTTCTGAAAACACATTTTGGATTTTAGAGTCAACATTTTTAGGCTATGTTTGATTAAGTTAAGGTGGAAGGGGTGAATCAGAGACTTAATTGGGTCCTTAATATCGGTGGTTCAACCAGCAAAATTTTCCGAAATTTAAGTCTTAGAAACGCAATTTTAAGCCTGCTTTAGTCTTGTCAAGGAGGTCATGGTATCCTTTTGGATCTTCGTTTTAGAGCTACATTTAAATTTGCTTCCGGTGCAAGACCCCTGTCCTCTTACCTGATCTGAAACCGGGCAGTTCATTCGAGATTTTAATTAGAAAAAATTGACGTAAAGGGGGAAAATTACAAAATTTTAGTTCGTCACTCAAATATGTTTGACTTTCAGAGGGGTCGCAATTTTCCACTTTCTCTCTACGCATCCACAATTGTTGAACACAGAATTTGTTGTTTGAAATGCTTGCGAGAGTATCTAATCAGTATACCTTTTTCTGAATAAATAAAATATGTCATCATTGTTTAGGTCTGTAAAAGTTTGGGGGGGGATAACATTAGTGGCCGCCCTCAGTGCTCCTTTTAGAAAGCACCCTTTCGTGCTTCAGGAGGAGGCCATTTCCTTCATTTCCCTTCCCCTGTATCCATGCCTGATTACCGGTTCTGTCACAAATTTTGTAACCAAATGAAGCATGTGTGTAAGGGGTAGATATTAATGGGCAATGAACTAACAAAATGTTCCCTAACATTCTATTTTTCATGAACTATGCTATGGTGTCGGGAAATCGACACTTACTTTGATAATTGAACATTTAAAATTCAACATATTTATTCGACTTATTATAAGTTATCTTGTGAGAAATTCTTGAGGAATTTTACTAGATTATAAGAATTATATGATGCACCCCGCGGCCACCCCTTGCTTTAGTCGCCCTTTTGCGGTGCACACCTGCTAGGATCGGCCCTGGATCTAAGGAGGTCTCGGGACGGGACAGCTGCGCCGATTGGAACAATTGCGGAATTGGAATCTTTGCATCCTGCTCCAAAAGTATAATTTTTTGTCTAAATTGACCCCGTAGAGATGCTGAATGCTACGGATTATCCGTAGTTTCTACGAAAAAATGCAAATTAACTGCAAAATGATCGTAGTATTGTCCGTTTTTCAGGAGAAGGCACTTGAAATCGGTCATCGGCACGTGGAGAATGAAATAGAATCATCGGCACGTGGTATCCAATGATTCTATTTCGCTGTTTTCGGCAGAAGTATTTTGTTGTTATGATCCGAAGGATTCGGATCATAGCATTTTGTTGTAAAAGCAGCAGTTTTTAAAATGTAAAAATAACTAAAATGACATCAGACAAGTGATGTAAAGGACACTAAGACCTTTTTTGCACATTAAAATGCACGCCCAAGTTAAGGATGTCTGGTTTTGTCTTCTTCAAGCGCGTGGATAGCTTACCCATCATCCCCGCGTAAAATGGAACTCTGCGTTCGAGGAGGCGTGGCGAAGTGCCTTCTCGTAAAAAACGGACAATAGTCTACTATATCGGAGGTTAGGCGTAAAAGAGTCAGTAGAAACCGGAACTTCTCCCCACGGAGAGCGATTTTGTAGCAACCCTGGTTGATCAAAGGACTAAAGACGCTTGTCTTCACTTTTCGGAGTGCAAGTGTTTGTGCGGATTACCGATTTGCATTGCTAATTAAGTGCTGATTTGACAAACGTGTGACCAGACCCGGATCTGCGTACTCGCGGAGGGGGGGGGGGGAGCACGTCCTTAAGGGATCGAACGGCCCATGCACAAAGACTTATTAACGTGGCAAATATACACTGCTGGCCTTTGGAGAGGAGCGCTACATATTTGGTTGCAGGGGGGCCCAAAATTTATAGATCCGGGCCTGGTGCTGACTCATACTTTCGAGCTTTTTTTCATCTCTGTTCAAAAAATAATTTAATTTCAGTCAATAAAAGATGGCTTATTTGCTGTTTTGTGGGTTGCAACAACTTCTACGGTATTTTGGCTGGTCATCGTTATTCAGATGTTGCCAAAAATAAAAAAATATCTTTTCTTTTCAGAGGTTTGGTCGATTTTTTTATTTTGCTTTAAATAGAAATTATAAATAAATTCCTTTATGGAGTGGAACAGGAGCTTTTTTTTTTTTTTTTCAGGTCCGGATCTATAATTTTTGTGCCCCGCTGCAAAAACTCTGTAGGGCTCCTCTTCAGAGGCCAGCATGTATGTTAATAACGTTAATAAGGCCTAGTGATAGTATTTTTTAATTTCTTTGCCCGTTGTGTCCTTCAAGGACAACACGATAAGTAATCCTGCCAATTTTCAGAATTCTACTTCAAAAATGTTACGAAATACTGGGCCGTTAAAAACTTTAAAAGTGCAAAATAAACGGAAAGTTGTAACATGCAAATGACTATAATTTCTATCCTAACTATAAAAATTTGAAAACCATAGTAAAGTCAAAGTCTAGAGCTTTCTGTTGGTATAAAGTATGGCTTTTTCCATGACAGGTTTCAAATTCAAGGTCAGTCACCTTGACTTTTGACCTTGAATATCTCAAAACACGCCCCCTTAGAATTTTTCCAAAAAAATATATTTTATAGCCCCAACACTACACGAAAACTTAGGCTGGAATCGCAATGGCAAGGGACTGCAAAAAAAAAAAAAAAAATGTTTGCGTATTTTTGTTAGATGTTTTACATAAATTCTGTCCTAATATTATTGTTTTAATTTTATTGCTTGAATTTATTGTTTTAATTATGTTAATAATATGTATATTTTTAAAGAAAGTCGAAGGTGGCGTGTTTTTAACATTCAAGGTCAAAATTCACCGTGAATTGAACATGGTGAAAACTTGAAAGTTCGCACCGTTGATTCACGGTGAACCTTGAAACTTAAACCTATCGTGAGAAAGCCATGTTTTATACCAATAGAAAGCTCTAGTCTTTGACTTTACAATAGTTTTCAAATTTTTATTCTATTGTAATCAGGATAGAAGTTACGGCATGTCACGACTTTCCGTTCATTTTGCACTTTTCAAGTTTTTAACAGCCCTGTGTTTCGTATCATTTTTTAAGTAGAACTCTGAAAATTGGCAGGATTACTTATTTTATTGTATGTGTCCTTCACACGAAATTTCATTAAAATCGGAAATGGGGAGGAGGTCAAGAATGTGACTGACCTGACATATGGAATTCCGCAATGTAAAACATGTGAACATTCTTAATTTTTTTCAGTAGCTTGCCATTGCGATCCCAGTCTAAGTTTTGGGGTAGTGGAAGAATAGGTAAGCTCTAAAATATATTCTTTTGAAGAAATTCTAAGGGGGCATGTTTTGAGATATTCAAGGTCAAAAGTCATGGTGAATGACCTTGCAACTTAAGCCTGTCGTTAGAAAGTCATGTGTTATATCAATAGAAAGCTCTATTTTTTTAGCTTTACAATGGTTTTTGAATTTTTGTTTTCATATAATTAGGAGAGAAGTTACAGTCATTTGAATGTCACAACTTTGCGTTTTTTTCGTACTGTTTCAGTTTTTTAACAGCCCTGTATTTCGTAAAAATTTTAAATTAGAATTCTAAAAATTGGCAGGACTTTTCTTGTAACTTTTCTTGTCATATGTGTCCCTCACACCAATTTTCGTTAAAATTAGAAATGGTGAGGTCACGAAGATGATTGATTTGACATGGAATTGCCCGATTGTAATGCGTACTTGATTTAAATTCCTTTTTCCACCTTTAGAGAAGGGCTGGGTAGGAAATCTGTTGTTTCAAATGAGCAATGATTATTTTGATAAAATCTTATTTCTTTCTGGATGTTTGGATTTTTGATTTCTTTAACTAAACTGTGGGTAATTTTTAATTTTTTTTTTTTTTTTTTTTTTTTTTTTAATAGAGGGGTGCAGTAACCTATCTAGAACTCGAACAAGAAGGGGATAGGTTCAAGTAAAAAGATAATTTTCTTCGTTTTTGCAGTTATTCTCAATCTTGAGGGAGCCATCGCTCTAACAGGGACAGACACTCCTATTCAAACAATATGAAATTTTCTTTACTAGGTGTCTCTTGTCCCTCTCCCGAAGAATTTAGAACTTTAAATACTTATTAGGTATTGTACTCATGAAATAAACTTATATAGTATGCTGAAGAATATAAATATTATCGCGAACATTTTAAAGTCTGAAAACACTATATACACCTCAATTGGATATAAAGCCTTAAATTACCACCCCACAGCCGGGTCTAAGGCGGAATTGCAAGCAACCAACAAGGTCAGTTATAGCATCCAGAGATTGCAGCTTTGTGCTCACCTGTCTGGAGTAGCCAAAACTATGCTCAGGCAAAAAACCTCATACAAAGCTGAGTATATTATCACATTGGTCGGTAAAAATGCGTTTGCATAAGAGCAAGAAATGTGCAAACATGATAAGGCTCCTCATCGAAAAAGTGAAGAAAAAAGCATAGGAATAAAGATTATAACCTACCTATTGCTAGTGAGCATGTTGTTAAAGAAAGAGGATGCAGGACCCTCAACTCAATTTTATACGTTTCCTTCGCCGACGTTATAGAGATGTCCTCACGACACGAAAATGAAGTCAGAGGGCTTTATTCTGAAATCTTTTTAAAATTGAGGTCCTAAAAATGTGACTTTAGGTTTAAGTTCGGGAAACATACCCTCTTCTCTTTCGAGAAGTCGTTTCTAGGTTGTATATGAAGAAGGGTTCGCGGAATTTCTGAAACGAAATTTAAAGCTATTTGGCCTGATATTGGGGCAGAGGTGCTCGAGGGCCCCCATCAATAAAGGGCAGTAACTGCAAAATCCCAGTACTGCTATTTCAAGTTCATCTCCTTTTTACCATAGGCGTGTCTTCTCTTAAAAGCATTTTTAATAATAATGTGCCAACAATTTAATCCCGTGAAATGCTTTCTTCAAAAATGGTCAAAATGAACTCAGCACACCACAAAGCGTACATAACCTTCGAAATTTATATCGTTCGAGGTATCTAGTTCTTTGTACAATTTGTTTTGAGCAAATGCACTCAGTTTTTCATCCGGGAAGTGCTTCATTCTACTTCCTCAAAATACACTTCTTGGAAGAAAATCGGACTTCCTTTTCCGCGTTACTGCCAAGCTTTATTTGTGTATATTTGTTTCAGATTTCTTAATCGAAAATTATTTCTTGTAATCGACAAAACTTTAGCAACAAGATAGCAGCTTTCTTTTTTATTTTATTTATTATTATATTTTTTTGTGCTAAATTTATCTGTGATCAAAGAGTTGAACAACTTTGAGAACACAAACTTTTTATGTAAACTGTTGACTCGTTCTTTGATGTTACTTTTCTAAGAGAACTAGCTGGTTTCACGGTCTACCTCGAAAATATAAGTTGTGTCAAGTGACTTGTGTTCAACAATCAAGCTTAAAAAAAATAAACAATAAAATTTCACTCCAACGTGTAGAAAAGAACTTAAATTTTTGGAAGCTGGAAATTCTCAATTTTCCGAATGGTACTTCCAAATTTTCCGAATGAAACTCCAAATTTCGCCAAATGATAATTTTGCCAAACGGAACCTCAAATTTCGCCGAATGACGATAATTTTGCCGAATAGACATCCAAATTTCGCTGAATAATAATAATTTTGGAGAATAGACCTCCAAATTTCGTCGAAAGAGAATACTTTTGCCCAATAAACATCCAAACTTCGCTGAATGATGATAATTTTGCCGAATAGACATCCAAATTTAGCTGAATGATGATAATTTTGGAAAATAGACCACCAAATTTTGTTGAATGATGATAATTTTACCGAATAGACCTCCAGATTTTGACGAGTCGTCAGAAAATTTGTCGAAAAAAGAAATATTTAGAAGATCACAGGTGACCTCCCATCGAGGAGCCCCTGAATGTCAGGTCAGGAATATTGTCCAAGGGGGTAAAAATGTCGTCAACATATGTGATCCTAAGTAGAAAATAGAGTGATTTGGAAGAGTTTTTGTTGGAAATGATCTGTATAAATCTCGCTAAGGAATGAGCTTAAGAGTTGATCCATAGCCCCCATAGCTATAGAGATATTTCGAAGCTAAGCTTATTTTCAGACCTTACACTCTTGGGGGATTTGACTTTCTTGAAGCTTTTCATGAGAACAAAAACGTAAATAATGTCACGAGTCTATTGACGTAGGGGAGACCGGGGCAAGATGACTATGTTAACAATTTTTGTCGTTTATTAATTTATTTTTTAAGGATAGTAAAATTAATTTTGCATGAGCAGTTAGAGTTGTCCTTTGTAGTATTAAATATATTACCATTCAATTTTTCAAATAAAAATAACGAAGACTATTTTTATTTTTTCACCTTAACAAATAGTCATCTTGTCCCAGTACTGGGGCGTGGGGACTTTGTCCTTGGAGCAAGTGACGACCGTTGAAAAAGGTTAATTTATTTTATGTTTTGAATATGTTACTTAGTTTTACAAGTGATTACCGTGTTTTTACATCTTACAAAGTATCAAATTAAGCGTAATGCATTGTAGCATAATGTTGAAGTGTTAAGTTGTGCAGCTAACAAACAAAAATTCCATTTGCATAATTGGAACATTCTTCATGCCACCAGTCCTTTCTTTTATAGCACTGGGTGGATCCGTTCTTCTGTTGGAGAGTCACAATATTTCTTTTCACAAGCACGGCGCCTTATAACACCATTATTTGAAGTTATTTCAATTGGATTGCTTGGCATGAATTGTATGGACTTGGGCCTACAAAAACATAGTTTGAGTTTTTTTTTTTTTGATCCATTTTTAGCTTTACGAGCTTATTTTCCTTTTTTTTTTTAATAATCATTATTTCCCTTCCGCCTTGCTCCCTTTTCTAACATTTCTTTGCGGGGTGCGCTTGTAAGAATATTTGAGCTTAGTTTTCTGCATTTTTTTCTCTTACATTGTGTTGCTTTAGGCAATACATTGAAATTAGAAACACTAACAAGCTTCTTTGGTGCATCGGAATCAATATTTGCCATAACATCTGCTTCGTCTGGAGGGCTTGTATGTTGGTTTTCTACTCCCAAGGTCTGAGGATTAGCACTATTATTCTCATTTTCATCACCAACATCATAGTCCACTAAAAACAAGAGAATTATGATTGTCATCCCTCATTCTTTAAACCCTTTATCGGCTGTAGCTGCTTTAAGTAAGCGGTGCTCAAAAGCTCGCCAATATTTTTGTCTGCAATAGTTTGTAATCTATGAATGACAATTAATTTGTCACATGCTTGGCTATGATTTTGGTTTTTAATGGGCAGAAAAAATCATTAGCTAAAGACGATACGATGTGTGGGGTGGCAACCCAACCATGATAATGTTTTTTCACTGCTATATAGATAGATAGCCTGCAACCTATGTAATATTTATGACTGTCAATAATCAACAGAGCAGAGATTCTTTGCTTTGTTTAATTCAGTCAACTAGTTATTTGATTACTAGTTTATAAATAACCTCTGGTCACCCGCTCTCGAACTACACCTCTTTGATTCAATGCGTCCTTTAGCCCCAGAGGAGATAGAAACGAAAGGTCGCGTCGACAAACACACACACACACACACACACACAAAAAAAAGAGTTTACAGGATGTAATAAAATGGACAACATAGTCAGTTTAATAAATTCCGAAACACGGGCAAGATGACGAGGTCGTCGTCTTGAACCGGACTGTCTGAACGGATTCTTCCCCATTACCATGAAAAAAGGCGAGTAATTGATATTTATTCATTCTAATATGTAGTATTTAAACTAAGTTATCATAAATACTAAAGAGACGCGATATATCTTATCTGTATCTGTAGCAGAGCTTATTTACGCATGCATAAAAGTTATACCGTGACAACGGTTAACAATCAGAGCTTCAGGACTAACACAAATAGGGCGATTTCAGCGTCTCTATACTATTGCTGAACGAATAGCGGATAGAAAAGCCAGTAGTATGCAGTTGATGCTGTTACCTAGTGGAAAACAGAAAAAATCAAGGCATTCGTCATCTTGCCCCGGTCTCCCCTACCTCAGATTTCTCCGATTCTACTAAAGTGTTTCGAATTTACAATTTTTACCATCTATGCAATCAATCTTGAATCAGCAAAGGCTGAAACGTAATTGGGAGCTGCCGTTTAATTATGTAAGCTTAAACTCTTGCAGTAATTTCTCCATAGGCGGCTGATACGGGGGGGGGGGGGGGCAACTGTCCCTCACATCCAGAAGTAAAGGGGCCTTTCCCCCTCACTTTTCGAAGTTAAAAATAATCATCGATTGAAAAATGATTTTTTTTTATAGGGTTGGGTTGATTTATTTCATGAAAGTAAAAATTCCAAATATAAATAAGCTTTTTTCATCTTATATCATAAGAATGGAACTTTAAAATGGAATAGGAAAGTCTGCGGTGGCCATTCGTTCCGATTTTTCATGCGATATTCTTAATTTTTAGGAGTTATTAAATCAGTCATTAAGAGCCAGTAATATAGCCCAATTTTACAAAAAAAAAAAAAAAAAACAGCTTCAGGGTCCACGCTCTCTAACCCCTACACTTTTGCTCCCCCCCCCCCCCGCCTTGCACTTTTTTGGTGCTCTAGCCCACCTATGAATCTTTCCTTTATTTGCTAGGCATTGACGAAGGAAGAATTACCCTTGAAACCGGTCAGTTGATTAAATCTCTTATTTGCACGTTGTTTTTACTATTTTAAATGTTTTAGCATTATGTTCACATGTATTAGAACCTAGTTCTTTAACTATAAACTTCAGGTTTTATCCTATAATTTTTATACTCCTTTTTAATGAACTTATAAATCAATAACAAAATGCCATTTACTAAAACTTGATGGTATTTATTAAAATGGAAATAAATATTTTTTTTCTTCGTAAATTCGTCCATACCTGTCGCAAATGTAAGTCGTTTCAATAAAATGAGATCGTTTTTGTTTTGGAATCTAAAAAAATTCTCCTCAGAATTTTCATGTTAAAATACTGTTTCCATCTATTCATTCACTGCTCCAGTATTGAGGCATCGGTTTTCCGGTGTTCGACGATATCCAGTTAATGTATTTTCGTACATTGACGTACACTCCGGGGACGTCCTTATGGCCACAGTCGATGCCCCAGGAAACGAGACCAGCCAACGTGTAGGTATAATCGGATCTGTAACACACCAAAGGTCCTCCGCCATCACCTTTGCATGAATCTTCACCCTCATTGCCTCCTGCGCAAAGAAAACCTCCATGCAGTTTGAAATATCGCCCGAGTCTAGTTTTCCTCAATTTGTTTTGGCAATCGTTGTGTCCAAGGACAGGAAGTGTTACTTCTTTCATGATCATTGGAAAAGAACCACTTTCTGCAAGAATGAAAAAATACATTTTAACGATAGTAATATGAAGCAGACAACGTACAGCTGGTAAAACTATCATCAATGCTGCACCTTGGAATTACAACAATTAATATAAAATTTTGACCAAATTCCATTATGAAATTGGTTCACAAAGTAGCAAATTTTTTGACGCAGCAGCAATCAGTGTGATGCAGTGTCCTAATAGTATCGAGTTGTAGTAATCTCATTTATTAATGTCTTATAGGTTTTTGGAGTTAACTCGATACAAAAGCAACTGAACTATATGCAAAAGACCGACAGCCCGGTTGTAACATCCAGAAACTGCAGTTTCGTCCTTGTTATGGACACATCAGTCTGGAATAGCCAATAACCGAGTTGGAGGCAGATGTTCACTCAATTGAAGCTGAGATCACCAACAAACTGGTAGAAAATAAAATTTTAGCACATAAGTGAGAGTCCACAAGCAATATGGCCAAACTCGATCGCAAACTTGAAATTGATTGTAAAAGCTTGAGGTAACGTAAGGTTGTAAAAACTTAAGGTATTGTAAAATAGGGTGGGCCGAAAAAACTTTTTTTGGAAATCTGTTTTTTGGATAGTGCGGAAAAGTTGCTATATGGACCCGTTATTACCCATAAAAAATTTCGCTAAATTTGTTTAATATTTAGCCGGCGCTATTTGACCTTGAAAAACTGAAAAAAAGGGCAAAAATGCACCTTTTTCAAAAAAAAAAAAAAAAAAAGAAAATGGGGGAGGGGGTAAAAATAAAAGTTTGAAGCTAATTTCAGCAAACATTAGAAGTATCTGTCAGTGAATTAATTGAAATCCTCAAAGACTTTTATACATTTCGTAGAATATTTAGCTACGCTCCTTTAAGACTGACACATGGGAAAAATGAAAAAAAAAAAAAAAAAAATTAAAAGTAGTTTCAAAATAAGTAAATAGTGAAATGTTACGCAATACGGTACTTAGAAAAAACAGTGAAAATTCCATCAATTTTATGCGACATTCGTACGCCAATTTTAAAAAATACACACACTCAAATAAAAAATAGTTACATAAGATGCTAATTTTTTAATCTTCGGTTCCAATTGTTTCTCCTGGATAATAAACGGCGCTCAACTGCTTGTATTATTCCTAAGATTATGTTATAACTATTTTATATATGTTTGACAAATAGAGCCCTTGAGTATTAAAAAAATGTGAATCCTCTGAAGTCTTTTAAACGGGAGCCGGACATTTCGAATGACATTGCATTATTATCTTTGTTTTGGTATACAACACGACTGTTATGTAGAAACGCGCGAAAAAGAAAGTAACGCGAGCAAGCACAAGTAGTCTTCTATTTGGACCTGGAAGAGATTTGTCTCCTCCCGATGCATTATTTCTTCCAACATATGAGGACATTATCAGATGTTATCAAATCACTAAGATGCAAATAAAGGGAGAAGGAAGTAAGCAACCATCTTCAGCAAGTGTGGCCTCTGTAGTTGCAAAAAAAGTTATTGATATTTGGGGGCGTGCTTCCCTTCCCCTTGTTTCGACAAGAAGAGTGATTGCCATGATTTTATCTTATAATTCTAAATATAATAGCGCAACAAAAAATGCTAAAAATATAAAGACGCAACTTTTACAATCAATGCTAGGCAAATTTAAAGCAGAGGCTATGACTTTGTTTGACGTTTGTGCCTGCAAATGCGCAGATTTATATTCGTGTAATTGCAGAAAAAAAGCAAAAGTCCCTGATAGAGAAAAACAATTTCTAATTGATCAAAGGACAGTAAGAAAAATGGCTATTGGAAAAGTGGATAAGGTAACAAATAATGCATATTTCGCTCATCCTGAACAGCTACTGTTGACAATGTTGTTTGACTCAAGAACATACATTCGGGAATTAGCTGTTAGGTGCATTCTGAACTCTAGAAATAAGACAAAGAGCTTGGATGGTTACGATTTTTTAACCGTCCTAAACTCAATTTTGAAGCCATTGATTATGTTCATTTAGTTCATTGGCAAACTGTGTTGCAACAGAGTCACCTGCTACAATGCATCTAAAAGACCAACAATTGAAAGAAATGTGCAAAGAACAGCCTACAGCTGTTTCGAGAAATTTCCTTGTCACACGGAAGCTGTGAAACGTTGTGTGAAACTAATAACCGAAGCTGCAATATAAGTTCGTGGTGAAACTGCACAAGATGGATACATTCGTGCCAAACTTCAAGCTAGGAAAGAACTTCCATCATTTGATAACAAGGGACAATATTATTCCAAAAAATAATATTCATTATGCATGAGGTATTATAAATCAAATTTGAAGATTTCTTTTTCAAAATTTTATTATCTTTATATGTAATTCTAGAAAATGTATGATATTATTGCGTGATAATAATTACTATGATTAATAGTGCTATTTAATTAGTTAGTCTATGATTTAATTTTGAAAAATAATTTTCGCAGTAATTTAAAAAATTCAATATTTTTTAATTTTTCTTCAATTTTTTGATGTTCGAAAGGAGCGGTTAAATGCTCATTAAAAACAATGAAACATTTTATGGGCTCGAACTGGCTCATTATATAACATTTTCGGTGCATTCCAGCAAAATATTTGGAATTTAGTTTTTTTTTTAAATTCGACAAAAAATCATTTTTATCATTTTTTTCGGTTTTTTAGTGTCAAATAGCGCCGGCTAGATATTTTTTAATATCCAAGAAATTTTTTGTGAGTGCTAACTAGCTCATCACGCAACTTTTGTGCGCTATCCAAAAATTAATTTCGAAAAAAAAAATTTTTCGGCTTATTTCGGCCCACCCTATTGTAAAACCTTCTATTCACTTTAATAAATCTTTAATAAATATTTTCAAAACTAAAAAATCGCCCGTCAAGATGTAACGGGTGAAAATTTCTTCTACATTTGAACGAAGCCATTGCCTGTATAATATTTTGATAGTTGAAATTTTAACCCTAACTCCAGTGGATGAACCCTAAACTCCAGTAGATAGCGTTCATTGCTGACCACTTTTTCGTTTCTTCATTTACCTGAAAGGACAGTCTTATCAGTAAAACAGTTAAGTGATCGGATCCAGTTCAACATCGTCAAAATAAAGCATTTCCGTGCATGTCAAACATTACCAAAATATATTATCAAATGATCATGCGGCGGAGCGAGTTTCATTTTTGATGACGTCAGGGGAGCATTACTTGATCATTCGCTATTATGTATATATGTGAATGATAATTACATACTATTGACTTATAAACATCTGAAGAGTTTTTTTAGTTATAGATTTCTCATAAACTAGATTGTTTTTATTTGGGTAAAACTTTGTGTTTGACTAAGCGGGTTTTTTTTTTTTTTTTTTTTTTTTTTTTTTTTTGCGCGCACCTGTGTATGACAAAAAAAAAAAAAAAAAAGGAAGATTGCGCGAGAAACTGTCTGTGAAACTGCAAGAACATTTCAAAATTACTACAGGTTAAAGCTATTTTTCCCTCTCCCTAAAGCTTAGATTAATTTGAATGTCTTTTTATTCTACAACCTTCATAACAGCAAGATGCAGGCATTAAAGGCTGGTTTACACCGTTGAAAAGATTTATAATTTTCAACCTCAAATTAGTTAGCCTAATTTTACATTCAAAGACTTGGTACTGCAGGAGGGAATGTAAAAAATAAAAAAATCATCACCGCGTCAGTAAAACTAACCCATGTAACAATTGCGGAAACCCGTTTAAATAAGTGCACAGACAATTTTCGAGCTCCTGTGTATACCTCCACAGCGATTGATAATTAAAAGAGCACAGCCCATCCATACTCACGAAAAATTAATTCAGGACTAAACTTTTCCAATTTTTTCCAAAAAAATTAACTAAAAAAACCTACCAGAAATATCTTTCGGGGCATTGTTGGCAGATGAACTGCCAAATTGTTAAATTGTACACAGTGGTCCAAAACTGAGCGTACCCCCCCCCCCTTCCCCCACTTTTTTTCAATGTTCAGTCAGTTATATAGTTGAATGTTTGTTATACACAGTCACCTTGAAGTCTTAAGAATGATAAACGTCGGTAGAGAACCATCCATGTCGTAACACACGGGAGTTCTGCGCTCAAGGAAATTATGTGTAACGAAAATCCAACCACCAGATGGTGGTTGGGCTCTATTCGATGTAAAACTGCACTAGGAGGTAAAGTTTGCCAAGAGCACTCCAAGCCAAACTGGTACTAGAGGCATTTTTTTACATGCCGCATAATCATAGGACATGGACGCTGTCTATTTCTGCCTCTTGAAAATACACCGACTGGAGCCAGGTTCAAACCTGTGCCTTTCGGCGTGGAAGTAAAGCCTCTTCTACCCACTAGATCACTCTGTCGGTGTATACACATGAACATTTTACAAATTTACTTACTGTATGCATCAGTCCCCCATCCTGTGACAACACATTGTTGCCCAGTGAAGTTGTCGTTATCTTTTGGCAAGCAAGCTGTATCAATGTGAGGTTTGAAGACTACTTTCGTCTTTAGCTTGAGGATAGCAATGTCATTGAACAAGTTGTTGGATCTGTATTCTGGATGTATAATTATTTGAGCCACTTCAAAATCTTCGTGAGGAAGAAATTCCTCCGTGTTTTGAGTGTCCCACTCTCCTAATCTCACCACCACATTTGCTTTCTTGTCCCTAAGATAGAAAAACTGTTTTAGCATTATCTACAGCAAAAACTATATTCAAAAATCATAAAATAATAATAAAAGTAAGTTTCATCCAAATGTTTTTCGATGTTGTAATTGAATTGCAGTGAAACCCCGAACTATTTCGGAGTCGATGGCGGATACTTAAAACCACATTTTCTTAATTTAGCTTTTTTATCCAATTTAACGTAAAATATTCACAAAAATTACTCGTATTAAGAAAATGTCTTTTTTTTTAAGGAATGCAAGATTTTAATACAATGTGCTTCAGAAAAAATTAAGTTAAAATTTGTTCATAAAGTTGTGTAGAAGCAACTTAATAATGGCGATTATTTTTATATACCATTTCTTTCGAAATATTGCAGTAATATAGAATCCTTTGATAACTTCAGCAGTAAAACTTTTAAAAGAAAAATTACTAGTGAAAAGTTAGAAAAATTAAGTAATCTATACTAATATTATAAAGATTGAGAGCAGATTTTTGTGTATTTATATGTTCGAGGTAATCTCCGGAACCACTGCAGCTATTTGAAAAATTCTTTCACTACATGAAAGGTGCATTCTTACTGAGGGACATAGGCTATAAATTATGCATATGTGTACTTATACTAATTTTTAAACCAATAGTTTGTCCTCGCTACCAGTTTATGTTTCGTACTGATCTATTGCTGTATACGTAAACAAAAGCGCTGATTATCTCACACTTGCATTGATGAAATAGTTGAAGGTTACTATGAACTGAATACTAAGGAATAAAAAACAAGTAAAAAAAATTAACGATGATGGCATACGAACCGCCATAATGTATTTGAGGCTGCAGAGGATAAAGTATATAGAATTCTAGCCTTGGACATCGCGAAACACTTAGACTCGCAGAATGTTAATGCATCAAACTTTATTCAAATCTATCTATATTAATATTATAAAGTGAGAGGGCGACGTTTATATGTTCGAGAAAATCTCCGGAACTATTGCAACTATTTGAAAAATTCTTTCATTGTGTGAAAGGTGCATTCTTACTGAGTGACATAGGCTATAAATTATGCCTATATGCATTTATATTAATTTTTTAAACCAATAGTTTGTCTTCGCCACCAGTTTATGTTTCGTACCGTTTTATTCTTATAAGCGTAAAATAAGGACACCGATTGTCCCGCATCTTCAGTGACAGAGTCGAAGGTTCTCTTAGAACTGAATGTTGAGGGATGGAAACGCGGAAACGAAAATAAAATTACGATGTCGGCATAAGAACCGCCAAAACCTCCACATGTATTTGAGGCTGCAGAGGATAAGGTATATAGCATTCTATTAGCTTTGAAAATTGCGAATCAATGAGAGTCTCAGAATGTGTATGCATCACCATTTATTTAAAAAGAACTAAAACTGAGACTCGCTTCGAGTAAATTAGTTGTTTAACTCAAGTAGTGCAGACAAGGGCGCTCATATAGGGGGTAAGGGGGGATCAAGCCCCTCCCCCCCTTAGAAATGAGAATTTCCTTGCTTTTAGTGCTTTTTTCTTTGCAAAAATGTATAAAAATTACTTTTCCAGCCATTAAATAATAAGTTATTAAAAATGTCAAATTTTAATATCGCTAATCTGTACTGAAATCGGTTTCCATGGGGAAAATATTCTGCTAAACCATGGGGAAAAATTTTGAGCCCTCCCCCTTAAAATTTTACATATGGGCGCCCCTGAGTGCAGATAGACGATATTAATTAACGTTTCTAAAAGTTGTAATTTCGGATGCATTTCTGGCTATTCTTTGAAGTTTTTTCATCTATACTAATATATTAAAGAGAAAGTGTTTATTTTGTATGTTTATATGTTCCGGGTAATCTCCGAAACCACTGAACCTACTTGAAAAAATAATTCACTACATGAAAGGCACAAATTTACTGAGTGACAGACTATAAATTATGTATATGTCTTAATACGAATTTTTAAAGCTAATAAGTTATCTTTGCTACCAGTACGTTCGTGCTATTTTGTTCTTTTATATGTAAAGCAAATTCTGATTGAATAATTATGTCTGGTAAAAAAGAAATCTTTGAACGTTATGCTAAGAAAGAAAAGGAATAACGTTGTCAGCGTAAGAACCACCAATAGCTTTATCTGAATGTGAAGCCGTGCTTCAAAAAGCTGCAATTTTGCATACATTACTACAGGTATTATTTGCATACGAAAATCAAAATAAAAAACATCTGCTAATGAATTCACATAAGTTGTATTTAGTTTAGAAGATGTTTAAGTTAAAGAGTAATTGCACATAGTTTCCGTTCATTTACAGTAAAGAGTTAAAACGTTACCGAACAAAGAACATTCAATATGAAAGAAATTACAAAAGAAAAAGGAATAAAAATGATTTGGAGAATTAGTCTTCATGATGACCGGAATTTTTTGTAACAATTTTACTATAAAATCTATTTTTTGATTTTTTGCTCTATGGCAAACATTTAAAAATATCTCTGTGACGACACCTTTGCAAGGAGAGTAAAAACAGACAGAAAAATAAAACCAATCGTATGACGCGGAGAGTCAACGGGGGAGTTTTATTTGCAAGCGCCGCAGAGAATCGACGAAAACGATTCTGTAACAAGATTGATACATGATTGCAACTTACTGAATAAGTACGTTTCTAATCACCCAGTCAAATTAGTAACCGATCAACGACTCGCCTATGATACCAGAACGCAAAGGTCCGTGGAGTTTGTGACAAAAATACCCAAAACATTTCACTTCCGGATACCAGTCTGAAATTTTGCACAGTGCTTATGTACATATCTAAGAACAAAAATCCGCCGGGAGGCATTTGATCAGAGGTCATGAACCCCCTGTGATGACGTCATCAAAATGGCCGCCTTATTAAGAAAAGTGCGTTCGTTTAACTGCTTAGAACTCTATTATGGATCTTAATATTGCGAAATTAAAGTATATAATTTAAAAGCACTTTAAAAGAGCTATTTAATAGTGATTGACTTTTTTCCCTATCACAAATAGTTTTAGAGTTATTACAATTAACGTCATCAAAATGGCCGCTTGAAAAGGTAAGTACGTACGTTTAACTGCTTAGAACTACATTACAGATCTTTATATTGTGATATGAATGCATATGATCTGAAAGAGCTTTAAAAGAGCTATTTATGAGATATTGATTTTTCCTAATAAGACAAGTAATTTTAGAGTTATTAAAATTTTCGTCATTAATATGGCCGTCGCGGAAAGGTGAAAAGTTTCGTTTAACTGCTCAAAATGCCATTAGAAATTATTCTTCTGTAAAAAATAGCTACACTAATTAAAATCTCTAAAATAAACTATAAAAATATGTATTTCTTCTCCCCCCTCCCCCTTAGTAAAGAGTTTAAAAAATTTCACTACAATAACGTAACTACATGGGGCGGGAGGGGGGGGGGCATTCTCATTGAATTGTTCCAACTGTTCCGCCGCATCTAACCCGCACTGAAACTTTTAATTAAAAATTCCTTACCGGATTCAATACCGGATGTATTGTCACATAATAATTCACTTCTGCAAGTGCGAACGTTTGCCGTCTAGCGGCAAGAATCAGAACAACTACTCGATTTTTTCCCACCAATAAGCTGTAACTTTGGATTGCAGTCCACCTAGCTCGTTTCTTTCCAGCTCTGCTGTTCTCAGCAACAATTAATTCCATAGTGATATGTTTATTATTCAGATATAATTTTCAATAACTGAATATTTGACTGGTTAATGCTGTAGCAAATAATATCAAATAAAGATCAGTCATATAATTCTGTTACGGTTTGAAATCGATAACTTCAATTGTTGGTTCCATCTAGCATTAAAATTATCATATAGCTTGTATTCATTTCTTTATGTCCTTTTCAATAAACAAAACGTATTTAAAATTCGTAATATTTTTTAGAATAAATGTTTCTCCTTCATTTGGTCCATGTGACCTCAAAATACTAACCTAGCTTGCAATCATTTCTTTCATGTGCTTTTGAAAAAGTAAAATATTTAATGAATTGAGTGTTTGTAATCAGGGTCCCATCTACGCCCTGCTAAAATCTATTCAGTGGGCTATGCTGAATGAGTATGGCGAAGATAAAATGTTGGTCATGTCAGGTGATCTCCACATAGAAATGGCTGTTTCATCTGCAATAGGTACATGGCTTGAAGGAAGTGGATGAACTGAACTTCTAGTAGAAGGTCATGTAACAACATGGGAAGAGCAGAAAGAACACTAAAAGTTTCGCATATGAAGAGAAGTTCGATAAGATCACGACTTTGCAGTAACTACTCTCCAAGTTCTGTTAGAGAAAGCGTATCAAAATCGAAAAGAGATACAGAGGAAACATTTACAGACTGGGTTAAGCGAAGATCAGAAGAATTGCCTCCGTTTAAGTACTGGAAGATCACCATGGAGCTAGAATGTATATTTTTAAATCTGGTGCACACTATTCGTCAAGGAAATTTCTCAGATTTTACTGTCACTCTTGAGAACATATGTCCATGGATGTTTGTTCTTGATCATACAAGTTATGCCCGATGACCTTCAGTATTTCAGTTCAATTGGAAGCAGTTACCAGAAATGCATCCAACTATTTTTCAGGAGTTTCATAGGGGAATTTATCTGGCTCCAAAATTGAGAGGAAATTTTCCAGGATGGCACACGACCATTTGCATGAGCAAAACAACAAATTGATTTAAAAGTCATCAACAAATCTATCACGTTTAAGTCATGAGGCGTCATTAATGCAGTGGATGGTTGCTGGACAAGAAGTTGTGCGCATGATTGGGGAGTTTGAAGAAAATCAGAGCCTGAAGTCTGACGTCAATACTGAAAAGCTAGATACTAGATACATGAAGATACTAGAAGCTTTTGTAATCGGTATGAAACTCATGTTTCCAGCCTAGTTGAAACATTTGAAGAACACGGGAATCCTTTCGAAGATGACGATTTAACTACAGTAAACAGCAACAAAATTGTTCTCTCGAAAAAAAGTGCCATTTCTGTGATGTCAGCGCAAGCCAATTCAATACATTTGTAGAAGATCGCTTAGTGTTAAGAAAATTATCCATACATGATGTTATTAAAAGAAACAATCTCCTCTTGATGAGCAGAAAAATATATCTGTTCAGTCCAAAGATAAGCAAAACATTGTTGATTTGAGGAGGGGCAGCACTCTTTTTACTAAGCTATATGTTGCCTGCCAAGTAATTCAAATGGATGTAAAAGAATTTTTTCTCATGAAAACAGCTCGTGTCCACCTTCTATATCCAGCCTCGGCAAATTTAGGAAACAAAGAGAAAAGTCCGACGTAGTTTCATGTATCGTCCAATCAACTGGACTGGTTTTGACAGCTATTCCGGAAGCAATTGTCCATTTATGGGGCTGCACTGATTCCATGCTTGTTCCTCAGTCTACTGGAACTGTCCAACAAAATTGCGATCAGATTGTGAATATTAATGAGACTAAAAGCGTTCATAGGGTAGATTTAGTTTTTGACCGGTATTCAAAAGGAAGTTTGAAAAGCGACACGAGACAATAGAGAGGATCTGGACCAAGAATGAGTATTAAATCCAATGTTTTGATACCAAAGTTATTTACTAAATTTCTTGCGAAAGATGAAAATAAAGAGGAGCTTTTCAAATTGTTGGCAGAAAATTTCGTGAAGATGGATCTACCAGATGGAAAGCAGGTTGTATGCTTCTACAAAGACACTGTAATTGCTTGAGTCAAGAACAGTTTTGAAACCATGCCTACCGTATTCCACGAAGAAGTCGATGCGAGGCTATTCCTTTATGTGCAGCATG
Source organism: Uloborus diversus (assembly GCF_026930045.1). Taxonomy (NCBI): domain Eukaryota; kingdom Metazoa; phylum Arthropoda; class Arachnida; order Araneae; family Uloboridae; genus Uloborus; species Uloborus diversus. Next base: position 93,194,585 of record NC_072732.1, on the reverse strand, counting down.
AATACTCGAAATACTCAGGTCATGCAAAGATCACCGTGAAAACTGTTGACAGTGATGATGTAGTGATTGCTATGTTCCGAATTCCGAAACTGAAAGAGCTATGGGTGGAGTATGGAAGTGGAAAATATCTGCGGTATCTTCCAATCTACGTTTTGCACCGTAAAGTTCCACAGGGTGTTCCAGATCTTCTGCCTTTACATGAGCACACGGTGTCTAGTTTTACCAGCATTGGTAAAACTAGGTACTGCATGGAAAATGTGGATGGCAATTAGAGATGCTGACAAAGTCTTTTTGCACTATACTAAAGTACCCGAGAGCATCAATGAAGACGATGAGCATTTCCTACTTATTCAGCGCTTCGAAGTCCTGACGTATCATTCATCAAGCTCAATGGAAACCGCAAATGAAGCTAGGAGAATTTTCTTCACCCAGTAAAACAGACCAGTTGACTGTATTCCACCATCTAGCAATGATCTTCTGCATCACCTTAAAAGAGCAATATTACAGCGTTTACTATGGACAAAATGTCTTCAGCAAAATTTTCAGCTCTTGGATCCATATCAGTGGGGATGGGTAAAAACCGGTGAAAAGTTTGAACCTCTTTGGTATGCACATCCCGAAATAACAATGGAGAAAATTCAGGAATTTATATCAGGCAAGTGCAAAGAGATGTCTACACGCTGTCGATGCGTCAAATCAGATCTGAATTGTACACTTTTTTGTAGTTGTGAGGGTCAGTGCAATACGTAAAACGTTCTTTAAAAAAACTTACTACGGTTTTTGTTATAACAGGTACTTTTTCTTTGTATTAAAACATGTAATTTTCGTCTATTTGTCTTATGTTTAAAATGAAAGCATTTTAAAAAAATTGTTTTATTATACGATAGCATTAATAATTAAGTTCTCGATCCATTTGGGGCGGTGACTTTGATTATTTCTGCATTTTAACCTTTCTTTCCTTCAATATAAAAGTAATATACTGACAAAAAATGTTAAAACATGAAGTACAAATTTAAATTTAATGAAATTGGAAAGGTTCTTTTATAAGGCAGGTATAACAGTAAAAATTTTACTCCAATATCGCAGAATACAGGGAAGTCATTGTTTTTCTACCAATTCTCACGTTGATATTGTAATAATAATTAAACTATTTGTCTTCTTTACTGATAATTAAGGCTCTTCTAAACCTCTCCGTAAAATCAGATTCGACGAAAACACGAAATCTGTGGCAACACAGGGGGTGTATTTGGGAGGGTCTAACTCGATTTTTTTGCACTGCTAATTGGTCAGATTTCATGATGGACAACGTCAATCATTGAGTTGTTGAAAGGACAGTCGTAAATCTAAGCTGTCCCCATCGGTACTTTACGGTCGGACGAGGGCAGAGAGCGAGCTAAGAAGGATTCTGTTCCAAAACATGTCCCCCATCCCCTCCGGCCTGTTTCCCACCACGACAACAGATCGGGTAGAAGGGTGTAGTATGAGGATGAAGAAAAAAGAATCCAATTCTCCTATTCTATTCTACCACCCTTCTCACTTTTACTTGAAAACTTTGGAACCGCGGGACAATTCTACACATTTACTCTTCGAATCGAATTCTGTATTTGTTTTGCAATTCATGGGCGGCATAATCTTCGTTTTTTTTTTATTTGTTTTATATTTATTCGTTCAGTTCATTCATTTATGTATTTTTCAATATATAATTGAGGGGGAGAGGGCGAGCGGAACACTGATGATCTTTATAACTTTATCGATAAAAGATTGCTTTACTTTTTACAGAAATTTCTGAAACTATTCTTGAAAAGAAAAGCAAATTAATCATAGAAAAATGTCGAAGAATTTCTGCGGATGTCGGTGTGAGCATAAAATAAAAACATTTGGTAGTTGTGTAGTTAGGTTTGCTGATAGCTAGTTTGATGAATGTTACAATTAATAAAAAGGCATAAATAGTAAATCTTTCGAAAACAATCGCGCCCTGTATAAGGATTTTCTGTGCAGTTTTCAATTAGAAAATTATGCTTTTGTTTTGTCTATGAATTTTCTGCGCATCAAAAGAGGAAATAAAGAAACTGACGAATCTGCATGTTGGCACGATAGAAAACAGGAAAAGAAAAAAAAATGCTGTTGTCTTGTTAGTGATCAGAAGGATACCATATTACCAGTGGCGCACATGAATTTTTTAAAGGGAGGGTCCAAGGTCGAAAGTCTCATTCCATTATTACGCCGTCAAACATATTGACTTGATTTTATCGATTCCCGAGAACAAAAAACAGTAAAAAATAAGCTAATGAATAAATAATTAGCATTAAGTAAAGAAATAACCAGAAATTAAATAATTTACGCTTTTATTTTTCTCATAATAAAAAAATGAATTCAAGTTCAAAGGATCTCATTTCAATTTGTAATCACAAAACTAAAAACATACTTATTACTGTGTATTCATTTATAATCCCCATTCTTCTTCTCATAGGCTAAGTGCACAATATTTTAAAAAATCTCTTAACATGCGGGTTTTATTTTTTCACTTATTAAAACAGAAGTTATTGCAACCTTTGTTTGAAATTATTTCACGCACAAAATATAGAATCGTAATCGATCGGGGAAAAAAGGAAGACATATGGGAGGGGTCCTGACCCCCTGGACCCTAGTGTGCGCCACTGATAAATACCCACTAAGGTTTTCATTATTTATACACGTGTACTAAATAATTAGAATGAAATGACACCTCTCACTAATGCTAAAAGCAAATTATTGCAGAGCTTAGTATTTTTGACAGTTGCATGCAGAATCAACGCTTGATTTAAATCTGAGGAAAGCCATGTTACTGCGTACAAAAGCCCTTTATCACGCTCTGAATGCAAATTGGGAATTTTACTGTTGTTTTTCTTGGATAAAAGCCTACTTCAATTCAAACTTTCGTCGATGTGCCTATTCATCAACATTTTAAGATAATTTCAATTCATTGAGCGTATTGTTAAAAGAATAAAAATTATATGTTCACAAATTTTACCAATGCATATAATAAAACGTAAGTAATTGAACTCTAATGGTTTAAACATACTTCGAAAGAATGAATGAAGTGTAAGAAAGCGTACAGTGGTTCAAAATAGTCAGCAAGTGGTATTTAGGAATTTCCGTATCATAAAAATTTGATTTCTTGATCTTGAGGCAAAGAATGTTTTTTTCTTTAAGTTTGACACTCTCTGTTATTTAAACATTTTGTTCACATAGTAGGAAATAAATAAAATTCCTTATGAAAATAGAGTGGCGTTAAACAATATGAGTAGCACAGTATACAAATGAAAAACGTTATCTATCATGAAAGCGTCTCGAAAAATATTTACGTGTACCAACAACTACGCTGTTGTAAAAAGATTGCCATCAATCATGAAACGAGAAAAAAAAATCCTAAAAAAAGGAAGGAACATGGTTTTGTTAATATTTTCGAAAAATATTTTCGTTTAGAGTTGAAAACTGTCATATGACAAAAAGAAAAAAAAAAATGCATCGATTCAATGAATCAAATGTATGATCATGTTCAATATCGAGAATTATAGGAAAAAATAGATTGCAAAAGACACAAAATTAAATAAGCATTATTCGAAAGGAGAGACAGTGAGGCACTCAATTTATGTGCCGAATTAATTATCACTATGAGGAACTTTCTTGTTCCCAGTCTCATTCGCTGTACGCAAAAGAGAAGACTTGTTTATCCAAAGTGGAGAAACAAAGTGCAAAAGGTGAGAAAAAATTATACATGAAATCAAATGAATTGATATCGTTCCATCTTCAGTATTGGAGGCAAACAAAATAATATGAAAATTCAAAAAAAAAAAAAAAAAAAAAAAATGAGCAAGGAAAAATAGTACTGTGGCCCTAAATTACTGTGACAGTATCACCATACTAAACTTTCTTGTTCGTAGCCTCATTTCTTTTCATGCAGTCACGATGATTGACAAATTCGGATTGCAAAAATAAACTTTATGTAACATGAAAAGATTTCGGAAAATGCATTGTAAATTGTGAATAGAGTTCTTTGATTGTGAGCATGCGCAAATGATCAAGACGAAAGTTCAACTAATGATACTGCTTGAAATATGGAGAATGTTTTTGATATGAAGTGCTGCTGGCGTCATTGCTTTCTGGATTCTTTGAAAAAAATACTTTCAATTAGTGTTTTAAAGAGCCATTTGGGCGGAAAAAAGCATCACTTTATACATGAAATTGAATGAAGCAAATATGACCTTGTTCCATCTTGAGTATTGGAGGCAAACAAAATAATATGAAAATTCAAAAAAAAAAAAAAAAAAAAGAGCGAGGAAAGAGTACTGTAGCCCTAAATTACTGTGATAGTATCACCACACTGACCTTTCTTGTTCGTAGTTTCATTTCTTTTTCATGCAGTCACGATGATTGACAAATTCGCCCTGCAAAATTCGTATTGCTTTCTTGATTCTTAGAAAAAATATACTTTCAACTGGGGTTTTAAAGAGCCATTTGGGCGGAAAAAAAAAGCACCAATTTATTCATAAAATTGAAGGAACCGAATATGATCCTGTTCCATGTTGAGTGTTGGAGGCAAACAAAATAATATGAAAATTAAAAAAAAAAATGATCGGAGAAAAAAGGTTGTGAGGTACAAGGGCGGATTCAGGGGAGGGTCAAAGGGTCAGCCGATCCCCTGTGAGAAGAATGTCATTATGATTATTATTAAACTTCAATTCTTTACATCCGAAAAAATAGTACATGGAATCAATGTCAAATTTTTTTTTTTTTTTTTTTTTTTTGCTCGGTTCTGTAAGGTAGTTCTTTTTAGCGCGTCATAATTCAAAGAATTGACTGGATTTGTTTACTGAGGCATTGCTATTTTGATTTCTTTGTTCATTTTCAAAAGCGCAAATTTCTCTAATGAGCTTAACTTTTTCCCCAGTTCTCCTCCCCCTCAAACCACATGTTGTGCGTGTTATGGGTGCTTTTTATTACTATTTATAGATGTTATCTCATATAACCAAAGCTTACGGTGACATGACCAGCATATCTGCCGAAAAAAATGTGACTTTTGATGAAAGTTTGAGGGAATATGATCCATGGCCCAGGCTGTGGCATTGAAAATTTAGGGGGAGGGGAGGTAATTTGAATGGGTTTCTATTTGGGGGGGAGGGGAGTGCTTCGTAGCATATGAGGCGGTACACTCTCCTGCATGGAATGATGGGCAACCCTGATTAACTGCTACTTTTTTACGTAGGAATAATAACGATATCCATTGAAACTTGACCCCCCTTACAAAAAGTTCTGGATCCGCCCCTGTTGATGTACTAAATCATACTTGCTGATGACAGTATCACCGTACTGAGCTTTCATGTTCGCAGTCTCATTTCTTTTTCATGCAGTCACGATGATTGACAAATTCGCATTGCAAAAATAAACTTTGTATAACCTGAAAAGAGTTTGGAAAATGCATTGTAAATTGTGAATAGAGTTCTTTGATTGTGAGCATGCGCAAATGATCAAGACGAAAGTTCAACTGATGATACTTCTTGTACTAGCGAGAATTATTTTGATATGAAGTGCTGCAGGCGTCATTGCTTTGTTGATTCTTTGAAAAAATACTTCCACTTGAGGTTTTAAATAGCTATCTGGCGGAAAAGCATCATTTTATACATGAAATTGATTGAATCAAATATGATCCTGTTCCACCTTGAGTATTGGAGGAAAACAAAATAATATGAAAATTTCAAAAACATTGATCGTAGAAAAAAGGTTGTGAGGTACTAAATTACTTGCTGATGGCTGTATCACCACACTCGACTTTCCTTGTTCGCAGTCTTATTTCTTTTTCACGTAGTTGCGAAGATAGACAAATTCGCTTTGCAAAAATCGACTTTATGTAACATCAAAAGAGTTCGGAAAATGCATTGTAAATTGTGAATAGAGTTCTTTGATTGTGAGCCTGCGCAAATGATCAAGACGAAAATAAAAGTAATGATAATTATTGAAATATGTACAATCTTTAAAGGAGAAGCATTTTGATACGAGGTGCTGACCTTTGATGATTCTTCGAAAAAATACTTTCACCTGTGGCTCTAAAGTCACAGGGGAGGAAAAAATGCATGAAATTGTGTATGTATATATATATATATATATATATATATATATATATATATATATATATATATATATATACATACATACATACATACATACATACATACATACATATATATATATATTGGATTAATCAAATGTGATCCCTTTCCATTTTGAGTATAGGAGGAACACAAAATAATATGAAAATTTAAAAAAACAATTATCTGGGAAAAAGATAGATACTAGCTGATGAGAGTATTACCATAGTGAACTTTCTTGTTCGATGTCTCCTTCTTTCCTTTTTTTTCACACAATTATAATGACTGATAAATTGATATTGTAAATAAAAAAAATAATAAAAAGAAAAACCTTTATCTAAAATGAAACATTAAAGAGTTCGAAAAAACCATTGTGAATTAAGAGAGTAGATCCATGGTCGCGCCGTCCTTATGTGCGAGGTCGTGAGGCGCACTACGGCGCCAGAGTCAAAACGGCGCCTTTCACTACCAATCAAAAATGTTCCAAATGGGGGGAATCTCTCCAACCAAAGAAGGAAAAAAAAGAACTTTTCATTATATCCAGTATCCAACAGGGCCCGCTCAGCCCAAAGTGATGCCCAGGCCCTGGCAAAATTTGGTGCCCCCTCTCACAGGAATATCTGCAATTTTTTTGTGTGGAAGTTTTCAAAAACGGGAAGAAATAAAGAAATTTACCCCCATTTTGGTGCTCCTAAAATTGTGGTGCCCAGGTCAGTAGGGTAATAATGCCGGTTCTGCCCCAAGAGGCGGCTCTGCGGCTATGAGCCGCCTCCCAACCCCTCCGCCTCCTGATGCCGCCTCCCCCTCCCACTCTTCCTCCCACCGCCTCCTCCACTTCCTCCCCACCCCCTCCCGACCTTGGGGTTGACCCTCCCCACGACCGGGGCCGCCGCGAGAACCCGTAGAAGGTGACGAGGGTTTTTCCCGCGTTTTAGATATTTTTCCCGCGTTTTCGGACTTAGAATATTTTGAACTTGTTGTCATGACAACCAGAGTTTTTAGTTTTCGGTTGGCAACACTTGTTGCTATGTTTTAACTTATGCTATGTTTAACGTCGGTGGCGCCATCTACTGAGAGGTTGATTTTTTATTTCCGGACTTTGAATATTTCTGCGAATTTAATTATTTTTATTTTTACAGAGTGTTGAAGTTGGGAATCGAACACCCAAACTTTGAGTTAGCAAAAACGTATGCTAACCACTATGCTATATTTTTCATTACTCTTTCAGTCTTAATGTGAATCTGTACCATGACAACGAATATTACAATTAAATTAATTTTAAAACCATCAGTTAATTTACTCTTTAGTACTAATCATGGCATATCATTAACTGAATTTCAGCTCATAATTGAAACTATCATCATTATTATTATTTTTCATAATAACAAAGTTTTCACTTAAGTAAAGATTTATTTAAATACAACCCATTCGAGATTTTAGATTTGGTTCAATGCTTTGTGGACTTGAAATATATTTTAAACTTTGATTTTCTTTTTCATGCATTTCAAACTTTATCATTTTTATTTTTTCTAACTTGTTAAATTTTCTTAACTAATTTCATTTTTCTTTGTCAAATTTACAAATATTTTTTCTAACTTGTAAAAATTTCGAAGAAATAATTTTCTTAACTAATTTTTTTTGACTTTCATACAACAAAATATTTTTTCTTACTTGTTAAATTTTCAAAGAAATAATTAACTTAAATATTCTTTCACACATTTTGAACTTTAACGTTTTTTCCTGTCATTTAGCACTTTGATTTTTTTTTTTTCACTATTTTAGCGTTTTTCAATTATTTTCAGTCTTTAACTATTTTCTTAACTTTTTAGTCTTTAACTAATTTCAAGCATTTCAGACTTAGATTATTTTTTCGTGATTTCGATTTTTTTTTTTTTAGTATATTTTAGAGTTTGATCATTTTCTCGCTTGTTTTTACTTTATCGTTTTTTTTTTTTTCCCGATATTTTTAAACTTAGAAATTTTTCACAAGTAGTGACAGGAATCGAACCTTCAAATTTTTCAAAACGTTATCATGTCTTCAATTTTTGCAATCATGTCAAACTTGCAATCAATTTACTCGTAGTAGTAATTAACACTTATCATTAACAAATTTTCTCAGATTTTAAAAAAATCAACTTAATTAATTTTTTCCAGTAAGCAAATTGCGCACTCAAGTTACATTCCAACACTGCATATATGTTTCAAGAGTTTCATTGAATTTATCACATTCCATTTAATTAACTCTAATAATTACTTTTTCATTAATACTTAACTTAATCATTTTATCATACATTTATTCCAGTTACAAAATTATGCTTAAAAGTTATTTATTTTTCTTAGCACAAGAGATTTTAACATGTTCCTACTAAAATGCTTTTCACTCTAGTTTGAGTTTACTAAAATAGCAACTCATTTACGATTTAGATTCATTTAATCGTCTTTGATTCTTTTTTCATTGTTAATATTTTAAATTATCACATACGTTATTATTTTTATACATTTATCCATTTAATTTTCGAAAATCTACAATCAATTTACTTTTCGTATTAATTAACACTTATCACTATCAAATATTTTCATGAATTTTAAAAAATTATCTTCTTAAATAATTTTTTACTGTAACCAAATTTCCCACTCAAGTTATATTTTATCACTACATATGCTTTTCATGAGTTTCACTTAATTTATCGCATTTCATTTAATTAACTCTAATAATTATTTTTTATCATCGATATTTAAGTTAATCATATTTTCCTTTCTTTATTTTTTTTTCATGCAAACACTCTTGATGGAATAAAACAAAATTTTCAACTTTCATGAATTAAATCCCCTCTGAATATTTTATTTTACTTTACCATACTTTACTATTTTACTTACTGCGTTTTACTATTTATCATTCATTACAGCTTTTCCAAAATATTACTTTACAACCAACCAATTTCATTAACAGAATTTTCATTACAATTTATAAATTTCACTTTTATTTAATTATTTTTACCTACGGTAAAATAAAACACATAACACAAAAATGTTAAACATCAATGAAGTACCCAAGAAATGTTAAAATTATAAGTCGAGTATCAAAACTTCATGTCAGCAAATTTTAAAAATAGACTTACCGAAAAATAACTTCTACTGAAATTCATTTCAAAACTTGGAATCAATTTACTCTTAGCATTAATAAACACTTATCATTAAGAAATTTTCATGGATTTTAAAAATCAACTTATTTAATTTTTTTCCAGTAAGCAAATTTCGCACTCAAGTTACATTTCATCACTTTATATGCTTTTCAAGAGTTTCATTTAATTTATCACATTTTATTTAATCAACTCTATTAATTATTTTTTTGATTAGTATTTAACTTAGTCATTTTATCGCATAGTGTTTTACTTTATTATTTTTTTTTTTCATACAAGCACTCTTGTTAGAATAAAACAAAATTTTCAACCTTCATGAATTAGAATCACTTTGGCTATTTCATTTTCCCAATAATATTTTACTTTAACAACTAATTTCTTTAACAAAATCGATATCATTTATTTTAGTCTTTATCCTTTTCGAACGATACATTCAAATGGACAGCTATACGTTAAATTAAGAAACTTAATCTAAATTTTGACAAATTAAGTTATAGCTAAATACTGACTAAAATTAAGTACAAAAGACTAACCTTTTTGGGGTGAAATCCCTCAAGTACCAGCTATCGCGAAGTTATTTAAAAACAGTGAATGAAATTGTAATAAGTGGATTGTTAATTATAACTCAATCTCACAAAATTACAATTACATGCATGTTTTATTTGAAATCGCTGCATACGGCTGGCTGCCCATCGTCGATTTGCAGAACGCATGCCGTGATATCGCAAATCAACTCGGCTGTTGAAAGAAACTACCGTAATCCCACAGCACTTCGGATCGTCCACACACACGCATCGAGGCGAATTGAGAAAATGACTTTATCAATATTGCTATCTACCCCTTTACCGATAACAGATAACAAACCCCACGTGCTAGTATTATTCACCACCTGGCCTACGTCTTTCAAGTGATGTCACTGTTTCTGACCAATTAAAATTAGTTCACGTTTCTCAAATATCAAGCACATAGATCGGCAATAGCCTGATGTCAGGTTTTTCCAAACAAAATTTTAGATTTTAATTCGTAGTTTCGAATTAATTTCTTTTTCATTTCAAACTTATAAAAAAAAAAAAATTTCCAGCTTGTAAGAATATTTCTTTCAAAAACAGATTTTTGATTCAAAACAGTATTTTTTCAAACTTGTAATATTTTTCTACTTAGAAAATGAAATCAAAAATTTTTGTTTTCTTTAATCATATAAAATGTTTTCAAGAAATAATTTCTCAAACTTGTAATATTTTTCCACTAATTAAAAAAAAATCAATTTTTTTTTTCAATCATATAAAAATAAATTTTTAATCTTACAACAGTAAATTTTTCCGCAAAAATATTTTTTTCAAATCAAAATAATAATAATATTTTTGTAACATATTGTTTTTTTTCCTTTCAATCTTTTTTTTTTTTCAAAAATTTTCAAACTTACGAAATAAAATTTTTTCAACTGAATCTTCAAACGAAATGCTTTAATTAAATTTAAAACTCAATATCACTTTACTCTTAGTATTAATAACCAATAGCACTTAACCATTTACTCTTTGCACTCTAAGTATTAATTAACACACACGCATTAGAAATAATAATAATAATGTTTAAGATACTTACAAATCACTTACTCAAGCTTTCAAATATCCATCTAGCATGTTATTGTTCATTCGTGTGAGGGAACTTGTAATAAAACTTTACTTATCAACCGAAATTATAAGCGAAAATATCGCATTTTTTAGCACTAAATATAATCCTACAATTAACAAATTGGTTTTAACTTTGAATTTAAGAAAAATAAAAACTATTACACACTTAGTAACATATCTATCGATGTATATTATTTCATGACAAATCACAAATAGGTGAGGATCTTTTATCGATCATGTGACCAACTAAGTTAAGAAAGAGCGTTCTTATCTCATATGAGAATTTATAAGTCTTTAATATTTCTCTTTAATGTAAGTGTATTGATACGTACGAGTTTGTGTATGTGAATATAACTGTGTATTGTTTTCAAACCATTGTCATGTTTAAGCTTTACGGTTCTAATTTTGACTTTCCACTTAGCATTATTTGAAGTCCTTCGCATGCATTAAACTATAGAAATATTACAAAAATTATATTTTCATTCAGTCTTAATTACAAAACCATACAATAAGATGAAGACAACACCGATAGTATAAAGATTACTTACAATAAAGTGCATATAAAAAATATATGTAAGAGTGATTTCAAAGTATAATCCATCAACCATATTCAACAACTCAATCAAAACACAAGTCTCTTTTAAAATGATAAACACAATTTATTCACACACACAGTAAAAGACAATTAAAAAAAAACTTTCATCTTTAAGTAAAACTCTTCAAAACTTTCAAGCGTATTTTTAACATCGATTGCATCAAATAAATCAGACACATGACATTTTAAACATGGACTATCAACATTCAAAGCAACGAAGTCACGAGTCAAGTTTTCCCAATTAACATTAAAAAGAGCCCGTTCGAAAAAAAGTGTCGAACTTTCGACCCCTTGTTAATGATTCACATTCATGCACTCTCATGTAAAAAATGAATCCATTTTTACAATCCACACATTCTTTTTTAGAAAGGTAGTTTATGTTGCATATGAGCTCATCAAATAGTCACTTACGTAGAGAATCAGCCAGTTTACGAACTTCTTGTGATGTATATGTGCTGATTTTATCACATCGACAATCACAGGGATATTTTTTCTCAATTTCCGAAAGGATGTACTCTTTTAGAGTATAAGTCATAAGTTTGTCTTTGACACTACGTGAGATACAAGGGGATGCGTAGCACAATTTGTCAATCTGGCTTTCCAAAAGTAGAACTCTATCAGGCATCAACTGGAACACTTCTCGTTTCAGTTTGAACAATCTTTGCACACTAACACAGATGTTACCATTCGCACTCGACTCTCCTTTTTTATAACAAAAGCGAAATCACGGTCTTCGATTAATTTTTGATTTACATTTTTACGTAGGCTTGAAATAAGTGATCTCCACACATCTGGTTCTAAGGAAATACCATCCATAGTTGGTCGAAAAATACCATCTTTCCCACACGTATATCTTCTAATATGCACGCGTGTACGTTTCCGAAAAGTATTCACCTAAAGTGAAAATACAATCACCCAAGTGTATCATATCATCAGGCTGTAGAGAAGCCTCAATGTTCATTTTCATGTTCGTTGCATCCCATCTGTTCATCTTCAGGCTTCAAAGTTTCAGAATGATTTTCACCAGCGTTAGTCATTCTTAACTCTCATAGGATTAGGAGTCACAATACTAAAACAACTTCCTGTGAACTTAAAAAATAAATCAAACTAGGTTTTAACACTAGCTGGTGAAGAAAAATCCTAAGTACATAGAATAAAATTTCACGATCTCTTTCAAAGCTCAGAATCACCCTGAAAATGATTCTCCAAACATCCACTATAAACCAATGAATATTCACTTTAACCAATGAGAAGTGTACATAAATCTCTTGCTACTGACGTCATAGAATATCACATGAACTTTTGAGCAGAATTGAGTTGTTTTACACAGTATTCAGATTTTTAGAAAATGCCAACACTTTGACTTCCAAATTCATCCTGACCTACTACGAGTAATTTTAAGATGGTAGCAGGTTTTCACATCACATCGAATGCCGATGACGGTTTCGCATCTCATGCAAATTGACATGATCAATTACACGTGATTGATCATGTCATGCGTGAGATGCGAAAACGTCATCGGCATTCGATGTGATGTGAAAACCTGCTACCATCTTAAAATTACTCGTAGTAGGTCAGGATGAATTTGGAAGTCAAAGTGTTGGCATTTTCTAAAAATCTGAATACTGTGTAAAACAACTCAATTCTGCTCAAAAGTTCATGTGATATTCTATGACGTCAGTAGCAAGAGATTTATGTACACTTCTCATTGGTTAAAGTGAATATTCATTGGTTTATAGTGGATGTTTGGAGAATCATTTTCAGGGTGATTCTGAGCTTTGAAAGAGATCGTGAAATTTTATTCTATGTACTTAGGATTTTTCTTCACCAGCTAGTGTTAAAACCTAGTTTGATTTATTTTTTAAGTTCACAGGAAGTTGTTTTAGTATTGTGACTCCTAATCCTATGAGAGTTAAGAATGACTAACGCTGGTGAAAATCATTCTGAAACTTTGAAGCCTGAAGATGAACAGATGGGATGCAACGAACATGAAAATGAACATTGAGGCTTCTCCACAGCCTGATGATATGATACACTTGGGTGATTGTATTTTCACTTTAGGTGAATACTTTTCGGAAACGTACACGCGTGCATATTAGAAGATATACGTGTGGGAAAGATGGTATTTTTCGACCAACTATGGATGGTATTTCCTTAGAACCAGATGTGTGGAGATCACTTATTTCAAGCCTACGTAAAAATGTAAATCAAAAATTAATCGAAGACCGTGATTTCGCTTTTGTTATAAAAAAGGAGAGTCGAGTGCGAATGGTAACATCTGTGTTAGTGTGCAAAGATTGTTCAAACTGAAACGAGAAGTGTTCCAGTTGATGCCTGATAGAGTTCTACTTTTGGAAAGCCAGATTGACAAATTGTGCTACGCATCCCCTTGTATCTCACGTAGTGTCAAAGACAAACTTATGACTTATACTCTAAAAGAGTACATCCTTTCGGAAATTGAGAAAAAATATCCCTGTGATTGTCGATGTGATAAAATCAGCACATATACATCACAAGAAGTTCGTAAACTGGCTGATTCTCTACGTAAGTGACTATTTGATGAGCTCATATGCAACATAAACTACCTTTCTAAAAAAGAATGTGTGGATTGTAAAAATGGATTCATTTTTTACATGAGAGTGCATGAATGTGAATCATTAACAAGGGGTCGAAAGTTCGACACTTTTTTTCGAACGGGCTCTTTTTAATGTTAATTGGGAAAACTTGACTCGTGACTTCGTTGCTTTGAATGTTGATAGTCCATGTTTAAAATGTCATGTGTCTGATTTATTTGATGCAATCGATGTTAAAAATACGCTTGAAAGTTTTGAAGAGTTTTACTTAAAGATGAAAGTTTTTTTTTAATTGTCTTTTACTGTGTGTGTGAATAAATTGTGTTTATCATTTTAAAAGAGACTTGTGTTTTGATTGAGTTGTTGAATATGGTTGATGGATTATACTTTGAAATCACTCTTACATATATTTTTTATATGCACTTTATTGTAAGTAATCTTTATACTATCGGTGTTGTCTTCATCTTATTGTATGGTTTTGTAATTAAGACTGAATGAAAATATAATTTTTGTAATATTTCTATAGTTTAATGCATGCGAAGGACTTCAAATAATGCTAAGTGGAAAGTCAAAATTAGAACCGTAAAGCTTAAACATGACAATGGTTTGAAAACAATACACAGTTATATTCACATACACAAACTCGTACGTATCAATACACTTACATTAAAGAGAAATATTAAAGACTTATAAATTCTCATATGAGATAAGAACGCTCTTTCTTAACTTAGTTGGTCACATGATCGATAAAAGATCCTCACCTATTTGTGATTTGTCATGAAATAATATACATCGATAGATATGTTACTAAGTGTGTAATAGTTTTTATTTTTCTTAAATTCAAAGTTAAAACCAATTTGTTAATTGTAGGATTATATTTAGTGCTAAAAAATGCGATATTTTCGCTTATAATTTCGGTTGATAAGTAAAGTTTTATTACAAGTTCCCTCACACGAATGAACAATAACATGCTAGATGGATATTTGAAAGCTTGAGTAAGTGATTTGTAAGTATCTTAAACATTATTATTATTATTTCTAATGCGTGTGTGTTAATTAATACTTAGAGTGCAAAGAGTAAATGGTTAAGTGCTATTGGTTATTAATACTAAGAGTAAAGTGATATTGAGTTTTAAATTTAATTAAAGCATTTCGTTTGAAGATTCAGTTGAAAAAATTTTATTTCGTAAGTTTGAAAATTTTTGAAAAAAAAAAAAGATTGAAAGGAAAAAAAACAATATGTTACAAAAATATTATTATTATTTTGATTTGAAAAAAATATTTTTGCGGAAAAATTTACTGTTGTAAGATTAAAAATTTATTTTTATATGATTGAAAAAAAAAATTGATTTTTTTTTAATTAGTGGAAAAATATTACAAGTTTGAGAAATTATTTCTTAAAAACATTTTATATGATTAAAGAAAACAAAAATTTTTGATTTCATTTTCTAAGTAGAAAAATATTACAAGTTTGAAAAAATACTGTTTTGAATCAAAAATCTGTTTTTGAAAGAAATATTCTTACAAGCTGGAATTTTTTTTTTTTTTATAAGTTTGAAATGAAAAAGAAATTAATTCGAAACTACGAATTAAAATCTAAAATTTTGTTTGGAAAAACCTGACATCAGGCTATTGCCGATCTATGTGCTTGATATTTGAGAAACGTGAACTAATTTTAATTGGTCAGAAACAGTGACATCACTTGAAAGACGTAGGCCAGGTGGTGAATAATACTAGCACGTGGGGTTTGTTATCTGTTATCGGTAAAGGGGTAGATAGCAATATTGATAAAGTCATTTTCTCAATTCGCCTCGATGCGTGTGTGTGGACGATCCGAAGTGCTGTGGGATTACGGTAGTTTCTTTCAACAGCCGAGTTGATTTGCGATATCACGGCATGCGTTCTGCAAATCGACGATGGGCAGCCAGCCGTATGCAGCGATTTCAAATAAAACATGCATGTAATTGTAATTTTGTGAGATTGAGTTATAATTAACAATCCACTTATTACAATTTCATTCACTGTTTTTAAATAACTTCGCGATAGCTGGTACTTGAGGGATTTCTCCCCAAAAAGGTTAGTCTTTTGTACTTAATTTTAGTCAGTATTTAGCTATAACTTAATTTGTCAAAATTTAGATTAAGTTTCTTAATTTAACGTATAGCTGTCCATTTGAATGTATCGTTCGAAAAGGATAAAGACTAAAATAAATGATATCGATTTTGTTAAAGAAATTAGTTGTTAAAGTAAAATATTATTGGGAAAATGAAATAGCCAAAGTGATTCTAATTCATGAAGGTTGAAAATTTTGTTTTATTCTAACAAGAGTGCTTGTATGAAAAAAAAAAAATAATAAAGTAAAACACTATGCGATAAAATGACTAAGTTAAATACTAATCAAAAAAATAATTAATAGAGTTGATTAAATAAAATGTGATAAATTAAATGAAACTCTTGAAAAGCATATAAAGTGATGAAATGTAACTTGAGTGCGAAATTTGCTTACTGGAAAAAAATTAAATAAGTTGATTTTTAAAATCCATGAAAATTTCTTAATGATAAGTGTTTATTAATGCTAAGAGTAAATTGATTCCAAGTTTTGAAATGAATTTCAGTAGAAGTTATTTTTCGGTAAGTCTATTTTTAAAATTTGCTGACATGAAGTTTTGATACTCGACTTATAATTTTAACATTTCTTGGGTACTTCATTGATGTTTAACATTTTTGTGTTATGTGTTTTATTTTACCGTAGGTAAAAATAATTAAATAAAAGTGAAATTTATAAATTGTAATGAAAATTCTGTTAATGAAATTGGTTGGTTGTAAAGTAATATTTTGGAAAAGCTGTAATGAATGATAAATAGTAAAACGCAGTAAGTAAAATAGAAAAGTATGGTAAAGTAAAATAAAATATTCAGAGGGGATTTAATTCATGAAAGTTGAAAATTTTGTTTTATTCCATCAAGAGTGTTTGCATGAAAAAAAAATAAAGAAAGGAAAATATGATTAACTTAAATATCGATGATAAAAAATAATTATTAGAGTTAATTAAATGAAATGCGATAAATTAAGTGAAACTCATGAAAAGCATATGTAGTGATAAAATATAACTTGAGTGGGAAATTTGGTTACAGTAAAAAATTATTTAAGAAGATAATTTTTTAAAATTCATGAAAATATTTGATAGTGATAAGTGTTAATTAATACGAAAAGTAAATTGATTGTAGATTTTCGAAAATTAAATGGATAAATGTATAAAAATAATAACGTATGTGATAATTTAAAATATTAACAATGAAAAAAGAATCAAAGACGATTAAATGAATCTAAATCGTAAATGAGTTGCTATTTTAGTAAACTCAAGCTAGAGTGAAAAGCATTTTAGTAGGAACATGTTAAAATCTCTTGTGCTAAGAAAAATAAATAACTTTTAAGCATAATTTTGTAACTGGAATAAATGTATGATAAAATGATTAAGTTAAGTATTAATGAAAAAGTAATTATTAGAGTTA